>NC_068981.1:3158910-3164794 GCF_001194135.2 Octopus bimaculoides | reverse complement strand
ACCACCACCACCATGACTACTATTACTACTACTACTACTACTACTACTACTACTACTACTACTACTACTACTACTACTACTACTACTACTACGGTGGTGAGCTGAAAGAATCATTAGCATGCCAGGTGAAATGCCTAACAGAATTTCATCCATCCTTACACTCTGAGTTCAAATTCCACCAAGGTTGACTTTGCCTTTCATCCTTTCATAGTTGATAAAATAAGTACCAGTTGCATACTAAGGTCGATGTAATCAACTTACCTCCTCTCCTCAAATTGCTGGCCTTGTACCAAAATTTGAAACCATTATTTTTGTTATTATGAAAATAGACAGAAAGTAGACCCCATCAAATGCCGATATCTAGAAGTAGTTGATAGCTTTTGTTACCTAGGTGACCAAATCAGCAGTGGAGGTGGATGCTCTGAGAGTGTAGCTGTTAGAATAAGAATAGGCCAGGCAATGTTCAGGGAGCTTCTACTTCTGTTGGCAACAAAGGGCCTCTCCCTCAAAATGAAGGGCAGATTGTATGATGGCTGTGTGTGAACAACCATGCTAAACGACAGTGAAACATGGGGTGTAACTGAAGAGGATATGTGAAGGCTTGAAAGAAATGAATCTAGTATGCTCTGCTGGAAGTGCAATGTCAGTGTGCATATACAACATGGTGTAAGTGTCCTAAGAAAAAAACTGGGCGAAAGCCTTGGAAAATTGGGCATAAGAAACACAACTGTGCTGGGATGTTATTTACATTATTTACACTTGACGAATATTTGTCCTCATCTTCTTTGTTGTTAACACGTTTCAGCTGATATACCCTCCAGGTGTCTTGGGGAAATTTCGAACCTGGGTTCTCATTCCTAAGGTATTTTTTTGATGTTGTTGTTGTTGTTATTATTATTATTATTATTATTATTATTATTATTATTATTATTATTACTATGGTGTAGTGATTAAGAGCACGGGCTACTAACCCCAAGATTCCAAGTTCGATTCCAGGCAGTGACCTGAATAATAATATTAATAATAATAATAATAATAATAATAATGATGATGCTGATGATGATGATGATGATAATAACAACAACAACAACATTGAAACATACCTTAGGAATGAGAACACAGGTTCGAAATTTGCCCAAGACACCTGATGAAGGCTGGAGAGTATACCAGCCGAAATGTTGTGTTAACAACAAACAAGATGAGGACAAATATCTGTCAAATGTAAATAATGTACATAATTCCTCATCTCTTAGATATAGAACTGTGCTGGTATGGTCATGTGATGCGAATGGATGCTGCATAAAGAAGAGCTAATCTCTAATTGCAGAGGTAACCTGTGGAAGAGGTAGACCCAGGAAGATAGGGGACAAGATGGTAAAGCATGATCTTCGAATGTGGTGTCTCACAGAGGCAATGACAAGTTTTCATGTCTTTTGGCATTTTGCTGTGCTCGAGAAGACTCATCAAGCCAGTGGCTGGTGCTGTTGACACGTAACAACATTCATGCCAGTGACACATAAAAGCACCCATGCCAGTGAGACGTAAAAGGCACCCACCACACTCTCAGAGTGGTTGGTGTTAAGAAGGACATGCAGCTGTAGAAACCAAGCTAAAGTCAGACTGGATCCTGGTACAGCTCACGGGCTTGCCAGTTCCAGTCAGACCGTCTAACCCATGCCAGCATGGAAAGTGGACGTTAAATGAAAGTGGGTGGCAGCAGCAGTGGTGGTGGTGGTGGTATTTAAATGATCAATAATTAAATAGTCAGGTTGCTAAAAGTTCTGTGGTTTGTCCTCAAGGTTCTATATTCACATTGAGGGTAAAAGTATGTAAATAAAATTTTTTATAAATCTAATCCCAAACAGTACTGGATTTCCTTTTAATAATTATCATTTTATAACATCTGTTTTTACATCCTTTCCTCCCTGGATGGGATTTCTGCAGCACAGCATCTCCCCCCTTGTTGTGGTCACTTGCCACCTCCTTCATCAGATGCCCCATCTTGAAACCAGCTTTCAGTGCCTCTGTTCACATCTTCTGCAGATTTTTTTAACCCAAATGTGGCTGTATGGTTAAGAAGCTCATCTTGCAACCGCATGGCTTGAGGTTCAACCCCATTGTGCAGCACTTTGAGCTGTGTCCTCTACTATAACCCTGTGTTGACCAATGTTTTGTGAGTGAATTTGATAGACAGAAACTGTGGACAAGCCTGTCACGTGTGTATGCCTATGTGTGTATTTGCACCCTATCATTGTTTGGTTTGTCTACATCCCTGTAACTTGGCATTTCAACAAAAGAGTCTTATAAAAGTACTGGAGTCAATTCGTTTGATGAAACCCTTCAAGGCAGTGCTCCAGTATGGCCTCAGTCCAATGACTAAAGCAAGTAAAAGATAAAAAGATAACTGTTATTCCTCCAGATGCATTACATGTCCATACCATCACACTCTCTTCTCTTTTACACTGCATCCAGTTTACTAACCCAGTTTTTCACTCAGCTCATTTGTGTGCCATCATTTATATTGTTTTATTCTTTTAACAAGCTGGCCCTGTGCCATCAAAAATGACAGCTAATTGTAGGATTTTATATATAGATAAGGTACATAATAATCACACATACAAACATTCACGTACTTCCCTTGTACATGCACACACATACACACATATACTCACACAGCATTGAAACGCTGTTTGATTTTTCTTTTTAGCATTTAATGTTCACCATCCCGCTTTCATTACACACACACACATACACACACACACACATACACACACACATAGACACACACACATACACAAACACACACATACACAAACATTTACATGACTCCCTTTTACATACACACACACATACTCACACTGAGTTGAAAAGCTGTTTGATTTTTTTTTGACCATACAACTTCCATCATCCCAATACCAAGTTTGCCATCACCCCTTCCTTCCTTATTCATCTATCACCCCTTCCTTCCTTATTCAGCTTTCACCCCTTCCTTTCTCATTCATATGTTGTGATGAAGAAAGACACAAAAGTATTATTATAGTATAGGGAGAATTCACGAAAAAAAAACAGACGAAGACAGGTGGTGTAGACAACAAATGAATGTACTAGTATAATGCTTGGGAATAGAGAAAGTCTTTAATGTTTCGAGCCTACGCTCTTCAACAGAAAGAAACAAGGAGAGAAAAAAATGTGTGTAGTGGTCAGTGATCTATCATGGCTATTATTATAGTAGATGGTTTCAATGGTGAGACTGCAGCTATGCTTTGAGCACCGCCTTAATTTATTTTCTATCAGTTTTATCATCACTTTATGGCTGGAAGTTGTCTGTGATTGAATTTGTAGCAGCTGATCTTCCCTGAGTGTTTCCTTGAATGGTTGGCTGTTTATTCAATGTTCCTTTTTAATATTTCAGTAGGGGTTCCTTTTATATTTCTGATTTCTTTAGATTGGCACTTAAACAAGTAAAGACTCCTAAATATCAGACTGGTACAACAGAGTGTTTTTGCTTATGATTTCGAAGGTGGTATATTTGGAAGCTGCCAGCATACATGTAGTGAAGCATGCTCACTTCATTGCTTTTTCCCAGTTTTCACACATCATCCTCATTTAGTACCTATGTTGTGCTTCCCTTTAATGTTACATTTTGTGCATAAGTATCATACAATGTATTTTTCTTCTGAAAAGAGAATCCTTTATTGCTAACAAAGCTTTTAGCTCCATAAAGCTTTTTCATTTCATCATTTTGTATGAGCACCAAGAGATTATAATAAAAGTTAAATTACAATCACTGTAAAAGGCACCCATGCGGGCACCACATTAAAAAGCACTGGTGCTGGTGCCACTCAAAAAGCACCCAGTACACTCTGTAAAGTTGTTGACATTAGGAAGGGCTTCCAGCCATAGAAACCATGCCAAAACAGGCAGTTGGAGCCAGATGCAACCCTCCAACTTGCCAGCGCCTGTCAAACTGTCCAACCCATGCCAGCATGGAAAATGAACGTTAAGTGATGATGAGCATGATGTATGTATGCCATATTTCCAGATATTACCCACTGTGGTAAAAATATACTTCCAAAGTTACCCATGATATATCAGGTAACACTCTAGGATACTAATATTTTTTTAATTTCTTTATTGACCACAGGGGCCTAAACAGAGGGGACAAACAAGGACAGACAAAAGGATTAGTATGTGACTGGTACTTATTTAATTGACCCTGAAAGGATGAAAGGCAAAATCGACCTTGGTGGAATTTGAACTCAGAATGTAACTGCAGCCGAAATACCCCTAAGCATTTCGCCTGGCGTCCTAATGGTTCTGCCAGCTCGCTGCCTTCCTCTCGGCGATTAATATTGAGAGTGAGAAGGGTGGATGACAATAATGGTTATTTCCCTTTACATACTAATTTGAAATCCTGACAGGGTCAACTTCACTTTTCACAAATCATCAACTATATATGTAACAGATATGATCCATTAAACCAAGGGTCTTCAAAGTGGTTGATATCGACCCCTGGAGGTCAATGGGATTATTCAAGGGGTCGATAAATACACATCTACTTAATTATCATCATTATTTATTTATTTTCATGTACATGCCTGGGGGTTGATGAAGGGGGTCAAAGATTCCACAAAGAGGTCAATGGTCTAAAAAGTTTGGGGACCCCTGCAGTAAATTGACACTCTCTTTTCAAAAATGTTATGGTTTCAGTAACAGTAACTTTTTGAATTTAGAGAGTTTGTTTCAATAAAACATAGCTAAAACATCTCAGAGAATTTGAAGAATTTTTCATTGAATGAACCAGATTTAATCTTACAATTATAGCCATACCAGAATGAATTTTAACAACATTCAAGATGGTATGTACAAAACAAGTCCAAGTTAAAAGCAGTAATGGCAGTAAAAATGATTTTGTGGAGTTTTTAAACTTTCATAAAACTGTGAATTGGACACAAGAATCCTGACAACAACATAAAACATTTTATATTTATTTATTTGTTATATTTATTTGTTATTATTATTATACTAGCTTAAAAGCTGCCCTATCAGGCAGCTTTTAAGCTGTCTCCTGTGGAGGGCTCTTCATTAAGCCAACAATGGCACTTTATGCATTGAATACATATTAAATTTTATTAATATTTTTCAAGCAATGAACAATTTGCATCAAAACAATGATATAATTTGTCAACTTGGAACTTATTGCAAAGCTGCATGATAAACAACATCTTTTTGTCTTTCCATTCAGGGTTCAGTACATATATATATATTATTTTATATATAAAAAATACAATATGGGACAAGAGCGCAAAACATCCAGACAGTTAGGTGATACAAAAAAGGGACAACAAAACATCCAGATAGATGATACAAAGAAAACAAGGATGGGTCATTCGAAGTTTTCTTTCCCCAGTCGAGTTCCAGATTATCTTTGCAATTTTGGCTGGTTATACTCAAGATTGCTCCAATCTCACCAGCCCCAAGAAAAACTAAGCTAAGAGCATTAGATTCCTTGAAAGAAAGCAGTGAATGTATACAAAAACAAGTACGGAAAAAAATGGAGAATGTTACACAAATACAAATAACAGGACATAACAACAGGTGTCTTTCAACTAAGGATGAATTAAATTAAGATGGCGTGTGTGGAAGTAAAGCCTTACGGCAGGGATACAGGATTTCACAGGCACAGGGGGGAATATAGATGTTGCACGGACAGCGGCCGAACCACAAAAGAAAGGTCAGGCCTGGACGAACACCGGAGAGAGGTAGAGGCAGAGGGACAGAAGAAATAAGGAGGGGGCAAGTAAAAATGACAGGGACATAATGAAGTGAAATGAGGAGGGAAAGTGAGCAAGAAGAGAAGGCAGGGAAATGTGAGAGAGGGGGA
>NC_068981.1:3156671-3158200 GCF_001194135.2 Octopus bimaculoides | reverse complement strand
TATATATATATATATATATATATATGCATATCATATATATATATGTGTGAGTGTGTGTGTAAAATGAATTTCCTTTTTCACTTGTAAAATTAAAGAGGATAGTACACCATATATATAAAAAAAACCCTTAGCTAATTCTACAGCTGCATTTTAGAATTTCATAAAAGGACTTCACAAATTTGTCAATGCTCCAATAATATGATATAAATGAAATTCACATAGATATGTTCATATTGATATTAATAATCCCTAATATCAATATGTCCTGATTTCGAGAATAGGTACACCATAATACATATATATACACACACATATACTGTTCATTTACAGCTGGTGTTTCTACACACATCAGCAAACTGTTTTTTGGCCAGCTGTTTTCTCAATTTACATGCAAATGAACCTTTCATTGAAGTCAACATTGTATGCCTAACAGTCCATATGTAACTTCTCTCCAGCCTCACAGATTATCAATATTTAAATATCAACGCAGGGTAACTGAATTCTTACATATCATACAGTTTACTTACTCAAACACTCAAATAAATACATTTTCTTTTTGTTAATAGAGTTTACTTTTTAGCGCAAACAAATAAATACATTTTCTTCTTTTTTGTTACAACATTATATCAGGAAATCTGACTTTCTTTCTTTTTTGGACCTAGCTACTATTCATTCAGTTTAATACCGTTAGCACTAATCATTTTTGTAGTTAGTAAAAGCTATCCCTTATAATATCTTTAATGAGCAAAGGTGGTGAGCTGGCAGAAACATTAGCACACCGGGTGAAATGCTTAGTGGTATCTCATCTGTCTTCACATTCTGCCGAGGGCTACTTTGCCTTTCTTCCTTTCAGGGGTCGATAAATAAAGTTTCAGTTGCATACTGGGGTCAATCTAATTGACTGTCCCCTTCCCCCAAAATCTCAGGCCTTGTGCCTAGAGTAGAAAAGAATATTCTTAATGAGCTAACTGAGAACTCCATAGACTTCGTTTCTTGATGCTATCCTCTGTTATATATATATATATATATATATATATATATATATATATATATTTACATATGGTGACAGTTGGCAACAAGAAAGGCATCCAGCCATTGAAAATTTGCCTCAATATACTCCCTCTGACTCATACAAGTATGGAAGAGTGCAGGATGTTAAAATGGTGATAATGATGATGTATATATAAATATGGCTGATGACTAGCATTGCACTTGAAACTCAAGAGTACCAATGAATTTGAACTGTTTTAATTCATATATATATATATATATATTCATAAGAATGGTACAACAAGGTACCGATATTTGCTGGAGAATAGCAATCGATATAAAAACGACGCTATTGTATAGCTTCACTGCGTATATACTGGCAAAAATGCGTGTATGCAACAAAACATGAAAGGTGCTATTTGAAGCACTGGCATGCTAAAAATAGCAGTCAAAACGACTCAAAACCACAGTTTTTACTTGTACACAAATATATATGGTTCTTTTACGCATGCTAGCCACTGATATTATTGTAAATTATT
>NC_068981.1:3132821-3154065 GCF_001194135.2 Octopus bimaculoides | reverse complement strand
ATGGGTTGGACGATTTGACTGAGGACTGGTGAAACCGGATGGCAACACCAGGCTCCAATCTAATTTGGCAGAGTTTCTACAGCTGGATGCCCTTCCTAACGCCAACCACTCAGAGAGTGTAGTGGGTGCTTTTACGTGTTACCCTCACGAAAACGGCCACGCTTGAAATGGTGTCTTTTATGTGCCACCCGCACAAGCCAGTCCAGGGGCACTGGCAACGATCTCGCTCGAAAATCCTACGGGAGCCAGTCAGGCGGTACTGGCAACGGCCACGCTCAAAATGGTGCATCTCATGTGCCACCCGCACAAGAGCCAGTCCAGGGGCACTGGCAACAATCTTACTTGGCTTGCCGGGTCTTCTCACGCATGATAGTAGTAATTTGTGGTCACAGTCAGTTGAACTTGTCATGCCACCAGAACTAACGGATATTATCACGTGCTCTTGCAGGAAAAGGAAAGTAAACTATGAATGTTAATCTTAATTTGAATTTAATTTTATTAATAGTTCTTTTCTCTTTACATATTCCATTTTAGTACATATTTTTGATAAGGTTTTTCAAAAACCGAAACATATAAAAGAAAAATTAAAATGTACCCAATTTTAAGAAATTGGATACATATATATATATATATATACATCATCATCATTTAATGTCAGTTGTCCATGCTGGCATGGGATGGATGGCTTGACTGGGTTGGCACGTTGGAAGGCTGCACCAAGATCCAGTCTAATTTGGCATGGTTTTCTATAACTGGATACCCTTCCTAATGCCAACTACTCCATATATATATACATACACACACACACATACATACACACACACACGCACACACACACACATACATGTGTTACATTGGAAGTGTTAATGAATCCTATTTCACTAATTTCTCTCCCAGCTGTTTACATTATATGAATAGCATTAAGTTTCAACCAACATATTGATCCAAACACCTACTTCCAAGATGTTAAGTGTTTTTTGTGTTCTTTGCTTGTCAAGGTGACACTGCACATAATACAAGCATTATGTACATAGAGGTTGGTGGAGGCGCAATGGCCCAGTGGTTAGAGCAGTGGACTCGCGGCTGAGGGATCACGGTTTCGATTACCAGACCGGGCGTTGTGAGTGTTCATTGAGTGAAAACACCTAAAGCTCCATGAGGTTCTGGCAAGGGGTGGTGGCGAACCCTGCTGTAGTCTTTCACCACAGCTTTCTCTCACACTTTCTTCCTGTTTCTGTTGTACCTGTAATTCAAAGGGGCCAGCCTTGTCACACTCTGTGTCACGCTGAATCTCCCCGAGAACTACGTTAAGGGTACACGTGTCTGTGGAGTGCTCAGCCACTTGCATGTTAATTTTTTGAGCAGACTGTTCCATTGGTCGGATCAACTGGAACCTTGTCGTCGTAACCGATAGAGTGCCACTACATACAGGTTGAACCAAAAGTCACAAATGAGTTTCAATATAAAATCACCTGCAATGAGTGAGACTCCATTTTTTTTTCCTCATTAAGATTTTGACTTTTGGTCCAACTTGTACACACATACAAATGTTCGTACATACATAAGTTTTTTGATGGTGGTGTCACCAAATGTAATGGTTAATGGATCTTTACGTTGGGAAGTCAAGTGTAACATAGTTAGATGGAGTCACCAAATGTAACAGCGTTTACCTGAATGTAATGGGTTGTTTATGTTGCAATCGAAAATGGTGATGTTGTGGTGGACTTCAATGAATAAGGACAATGGTTGAAGTTGTAGATAACATATTTTATTTACCGTTACTTAATATATATAGCCACACCACGGTGGGCAAGAATGTATAATGTAAGTCAAAAGCATGCAAGATAAAGGGTGTTATATTTTTGTGTATAAATGGATAGCGTAAGACTTGCATGTCCCAGGTCATTTAAGCAGCAGATAGAGAAAGAGACAGTGATGATGTAGAAGAGAAAGATGAGCCAGTGAGAAAGTGAGAGACAGCAGAGGAAAGTTGTATCACAGTGGCTGATTGCTTTCTCTCTCCCTCTGATGTCTGCCTGCCTCTGGTGATCTGCTTAGAACTATTTGTATTTATAAGTATGTAGCCCAGCCAGTAAAAGAGGTATGTTGTTTAAACAATGGGTAAATTAATGTAGGTCACTCATTATCTATTTCAACTTTTCATGGCATAGAAAAGGCCAAGAATCAGGTGGAAAACACATAGACCTATGTTCCTTCTTGATAGAACAGTAGTCCGAATTTCTAGATTCGATTTCAAATCACAGGTAGGGCCAAGCGAGGGCTCTACACATACATACATACAAGCATATGTACATACATGCACACAAATGGGATAAGGGCCCAAGTCAAACTTCAAGATGTGATAATGCAAGCTTTATGGAATTTGTATTAAGGATGTCCTCAACATCATAAGCAACTCCAAAAATGGCATCATGATATTACCTATCTGTGAGATGTGATGTCATGGCTTGAATGTTATTCAATGAAACCCGTGGAAAAGATAATTCTGAGGAGACAAATATAAAAGTGAGTGATGTGGATAATATGAAAGAATATGTCATTGTCCACCAATGTAACCATCTATGGTCATAAGTTGTTGGTCCACGGATATATATGGCATTGCAATGTATGTGCTTCAAAAAAACAAAAATCAAAGAACGGTTGTGACTCACATTTTAGGAGTTCAACAGCACAATGGCAATAATTTGGCAAACTAATAAATATATACCAGAATTTGGTTATTAAACATCATTATTTACATTTGATGAATATTTGTCCTCATCTTGTTTGTTGTTAACACAACGTTTCAGCTGATATACCCTCCAGCCTTCATCAGGTGTCTTGGGGAAATTTCGAACTTGGATTCTCATTCCTATGGTATTTTTCGATGTTATTATTATTATAATTATTATGATTATTATTATTATTATTGTTCAGGTCACTGCTTGGGCATATGGCGTAGTGGTTAAGAGTGCGGGCTACTAACCTCAAGATTCCAAGTTCGATTCCAAGCAGTGACATGAACAATAATAATAACAACAATAATAATAATAACATCGAAAAATACCTTAGGAATGAGAACCCAGGTTTGGAATTTCCCCAAGACACCTGATGAAAGGTATATCAGCTGAAACGTTGTGTTAACAACAAACAAGATGAGGACAAATATCCGTCAAATGTAAATAATGTAAATAATGTGCATAATTCCTCATCTCTTAAATATAGAACTGTAACATCATTATTGTTATTTTGTCAGTGATAACATATGATGTGTATAACAATATATCACAGTACCAAATATAACCGGATAACAATAAGAAATGTGACAAGAGTTGGTTATCTTATAAACGTTAAGCAATCCAATACTGCGATAGAAACAATAAGACTAATGCTCTCAGAGTTCAACCTCAACTGTCTACTGGATCATCCATTTATAAGACTCATCCACTCCACTGACAGTCATGTGTGGGAGTATCAGTTCACTCCTCAATTATTATAGATTTGCTTTTCATTTCGCATGTAAAAGTAATTATAAATTTCCGAATTATTTTGAAAAGCAAACAGAAATATTTCATAAGTTATAGAAGAGAAATTGATTTTATTAATAAAGTTGTGACTAAGTGACACAAATATATACTTAAATATCAAACATCATTATTACAGATTTTTGTCATTTCTCATGTAGAAGTAATTACATATTAATAAATGAAATTGTGACTAAGGGAAACAAATATATGCTAACAGTAGGTTAAGAGCCATTATTATTTCTCTTTTATTATGTAAAAGTAATTGCCAACTCATTTTGAGAAGTAAAAAAATCTTAAAAGTTTACAGAAAAGAAATTTTATGACTGGAGTAGCAAGCAAAACAAATGCTGAAAATTAGGTCATTAAACATCATTATCTTAAATTTCTGTTTTAATTTCTTTTTTATTGAAACATGCCTTATTTTACCTTAAGCAAAAAACAAAGATTATAAACACAGCCATGAGAAATTCAGGGCAGCAAGTTAAATTCTTTTATGAAAAAGAAAAAAAGAAGTAAAGCTTAAGAAGACACTTATACCCCATCAAACCAAGTAAAATCTAAGTCGTGGCAGATACTGGTGTCACACAAATGGCACCCGTGCCAGTGGCATGTAAAAGCACCCATTACACTCTCAGAGTGGTTGGCATTAGGAAGAGCATCCAACCGTAGAAAACCATGCCAAATCAGACTGGAGTCTGGTGCAGCCTTCCAGCCCTGGTCAACAGATGCCAAAGAATGATGATATAAGAATATATAAAATATATATTTTACTATGAAGTAGTTGTATGCTGTCAACTTAATGTGACAGTCCCCTGAAGGGAATAATACTACTGTTGGTTAGACCTAGGAAGCTGCACCGCTTCCTGTCGGCCTTGACACATTTCCTGTGTCCTTATGTTCACAAGGAGGAGACAAGCACCTCCGCCCAGCTAAGCCTGCATCCAGAGACATGTTTCTGAGTCTTTGCTCGTCCTCAGTGTGGAGTAGCAAAGACTCAGAAACATGTCTCTGGATGCAGGCTTAGCTGGGCGGAGGTGCTTGTCTCCTCCTTGTGAACATAAAGACACAGGAAATGTGTCAAGGCCGACAGGAAGCGGTGCAGCTTCCTAGGTCTAACCAACAGTAGTATTATTCCCTTCAGGGGATTGTCACATTAAGTTGACAGCATACAACTACTTCATTGTATCTACTGCATAATTCTGCTAGAGATTTAGAAATATATTATTTCTAAATATTTTACTATCTTGTTTCAGTCTTTGGAATATGACTATTCTTGGATATGGCCTTGAAAGGCTGAGTAAAACAAACTGATTCCAGTACATATTTTCAACCCTGGTTCTTATTCTAGTCTCTTTTGCCAAACTGTTAAGTTATATTAATATAAACAGTCTAACAATCATTGTCAAGCAATGGTAGGGTACAAATACAAACACACTCATATTATAACCTCTGTACCTTGAGGGCATGCCCTGGCAATTGCAACCATTTATCTCTTTCTTCCTTACTCTACCATCCCATCTATGCTCTGAGTATACCCTGGCACTTCATCTCTCTTGCATTTTTGCTATTTCCCACTCTCTCTCTTTCCCTTGCTCTTCCCTCTGGCTGAGTGTCTCTACTGTAGCACACCTGTTTCTGCCCTCATTCTTGATCACACTCTCTCCTCTCGCTTTTCTCTCCAGATGAGAGACCCCCTTCGGTCATGAATGACCATGGGATTGCACCTAGAAGGTTACCCCCAACCAGGCACAAGTCTGGGCAAGGTTGTTTATGGAAGACCAGCAGTCGCCCATGCGTACCAGCCTCCCCTCTCCTCTTGGATAACATTGGTGACGTGTTATCCAAGGGAAAGGCAACGGCTGATACAGCTTGGCACTGTGACGTCACAACTCAATTCTACAGCTGAGTGAACTGGAGCAATGTGAAATAAAGTGTCTTGCTCAAGAACACAACATGCAGCCTGGTCTGGGATTTGAACTCACAACCTCACGATCGTACGCTCGACAGTAACCACTGAGCCATGCACCTTCACATGTAACTAGGTAGCCAAATATCTCCTTTACATCAGCTCAACTGTTTGTCCTCTTTCTTGTACCTCTCTCTCTCTGGTCAGGGAACCATGTACCACAATACCTGTTTCTGCCTCTCCAATGCCCCCTGCCCTCTCAAAATTCCTTGTCTTACAGGCTATTTGGTGACGCTACTGGTGTTGCTGCAGGGTCCCCAAGTAAAAAGCAGCCAGTCCACACCTAAGTGGTTGGCATTTGGAAGGGCATCCAGCTGTAACAACCATGCCAAACTGACCTCGCCTGTGCTGGTGTCATATAAAAAGAACTCAGGCCACTGGCTGGTGTTAGGAAGGGCATCCAGCCGTAAAAACCCTGCCAAAATAGGCACAGTAGCCTGGGGGTAGTCTTCTACTTGGCCAGCTCCTGTCAAACATCCTACATATGCATGCATAAAAGGGAGACGTTAAACGATTTTCTTTTGTTTCAGTCATTTGACAGCGGCCAGCTTCTTACCACACAGCAGCGCCTTGGGTGTATCTCTGTTCCAGTCTATTAAATCCACTCACTTCAATCAGCTCTTACGGGAATATAAACACAGATTGTCAAGCAGTGGGTGGAGGTGACAGGTTTTCATAGATTCTGTCAACTAAATTCACAAGGAATTGGTCGGTCCGAGGTTAAAAAAAAAGAAGACTTGCGAAAGGTGCCGTGTTGGAACTGAACCCAAAACCACGCTGTTGTGAAGCGTGCTTCTTAACCACACAGCCATGCTTCCACCTATGCAAACAAAAAATTTACAACTAAACCACAAACCCACTAAAAGAATAAAAAGAAAAAGAGAAATTGAGATAAAATACATAAAAAAATAGGTGAAGACCGTTTTAAGAGAAAATCTGGGCTTAAAAACGGGGATGAATATCAAATAATCTCCTAAGCAAAGTAGACTGATCGTAGCACGGCGTCGAAAAAGCAAATTCTTCCGCAGTCGCCAAACGAAATTAATACCCGATATTCTACGTTAAGTAAAGATTAAACCACCAAATAAAATTTCGGCTTCTGGTTTTAAACATTTCACGTCGTATTCGTCTTAACTCTTCATTGGAAAAGACGTACATGTTTTAAAATACTATGTTACTCTATCTTTACGAATCTGAATTCCCATTCCCCCAATCATATCACCTTTCGGTTATTTTTCTAAAGGAAACGAAGTGAACCAGATGTATTGCGAAGATGAGATTTTTATTGGTATGAGCGAAAGCTATTAAAATCGAGTTGTTTAACCCAAGGTCAGTTCCAACAGATATGCCCACTGTAAAAGACAAGACGATGTGATGAGCGAATTTGGTTACAATTAGCCGGCAAGTCGAGCGACAGTATGAAGAGTCTCTTCTATGGAAACCTAGTGGTTTTTAACCACTGGGTTTCCATAGAAATCAACAATCTTGCATTTGGTTGCGAACCGAGTTCAAATTCCGCTCAAATCGATATAAATAATCAAGTCCCTCCTCGAACCCGTTAACCCTATTTGACTGTAAGCAGTGTATAGGGTTAATTTTTTCACTCAAAATCTTTCGAAAATGTTATTTTAATTATTAATCGAGAGTAATTCAAATGAAAATCACTAAGACAATAAGACATACCGGTATATTCAAATATGTCGACACAATAAGACATACCGGTATATTCAAATATGTCGACGTGTGATTACAGTACGTTTCAACTTAGTAAACCTACTGTAAAAGGTTAGAGTATAATAAAGACATTCATAAAATAAAGTTTTATAGTTATTCAATAATCGTGCTTGGCAATAGGGACATACGTAAGGGATAGAAAATGAAGCCGGGAATGAAAAAAAAGTCCATTAATCCTTTACTAAAATAAATAAAAATCTTAATATCAATTTAAGTTAATTTGGGTTAAATTATATTTAACGCAAATGAAGTGTTTCTTCGAAAGAAAAACTAAACGTTTTGTCCATTTTCAATGTCCTCCACCTTCTTACTATCCGCCATGCTTAATCTTAAGCCTCATGTAATTACACAACGTCGGCTGACAATAACAAAATATGTTTATTTCCCACCGCAATATAGTCATTTGAAACAAAATTTGCTGGAAACCTATTTTAATAAATAAAACGAAATATAACTTATTGTTACAGATAAACTAAGCAATCACCGGCAAACTGATAACAGAGTTGCAAATAACCGGTTGATTATAACCGGCTGGAAATAGCTTAATATGACGAAATGTCAATAAACAACTAGCTTATTTAAAATCTTTCCCACGCATTACATTTTTATAATAAAACCCCCTGAACAATGTGCATTCCTATTACATTTATATATATACACATACACGCACGTGCATATATATATATATCCGTATACAGAATGCGTGTGTACTTATATAAATATATATACATACATACACACACACACATGTATATTATCTCCCCCTCCCCTCGGTACGGTGTCCGTGCATTCCTATTACATTTATATATATACATACACGCACGTGCATATATATATATCCGTATATACGAACGCGTGTGTACTTATATACATATATAAATATATACATACATACACACACCTGTATATTATCCCCCCCTCCCCTCGGTACGGTGTCCGTTATTAATCATTCGAAAACATTTGTCCTTACCATTTCATTAATAATAAAAAAAAAAAAAAAAAAAAAAAAAAAAAAAGGATACTTCTTTATCGATTTCAAGTTTATATAAATAACTATACTATTCACATTTTTTCGATCCGACATCGACTAAAATTAATATTGCTCTAATTTAAATTACGAAGTCAGTTTTAAAGAAGGTGGACTCAAGGTGTTTTTCATTGTTACGAATTTCACAATTTGCCAATTAAAATCAGATTCTTTAGAATATTTTCAAAACATTCCGACATGCCATATATTTAAGACGAATCCAGGATAAAAAAAAAAGATACAAGCATATACTTAAGCATTTTATTTAAGTTTAAGATATTAAAACGATATTTTTCAATGAAATTTATATAAAACTGATGGTCATACGTATGCCAGGTCTTGTGAAGCTAATAAACCACTTAAAGTTATTTCAAAGAAAAGTGAGATCTTTAACAAAATCGACTTTCTGTAACCCAGAGCACATTGTGGTTGGTGCAATTATCAACACTAATTAACAAATCATATAGTAATTCTGATAAATCATTATACAGAGTATTTGAAATTAAAGAACCATACATATGCCATATATGCAAGAGATCATGGATTTTTGTGTTAGTCTGACAGAATCAACACTGGTGCCAAGTGATTCTAGTCAAATATGATGGGTTATCAGAAATAACTTCGGTGAACCATTCAGCATTCAGATTACTGTCAAAGGCAATGCTTATTCACATCTGTTTTGAATTAATCCTGCATTAGCTTCAAGATCTTGATGTGATTGTTTATTTTAGAATGGCACTGTAGGGTAGGTGTGAGAAGCCAGATCTGGTTGGTATAAATGCTACAGCAGGGTTAAATCGATTAGTTAAGGTGGAATGCTTGATTGATGTCAAAGTGCTATTGGTACAGAATCAAAACTTGTGCTCGTGTTGAAATGACAATTTCAATACTCAAAAACATGATAGATGTAAAACAACAATCTGAATTTTTTTTACAAATTATTTTTTTTA
This sequence comes from Octopus bimaculoides, assembly GCF_001194135.2. Lineage (NCBI taxonomy): Eukaryota > Metazoa > Mollusca > Cephalopoda > Octopoda > Octopodidae > Octopus > Octopus bimaculoides. Next base: position 3,144,861 of record NC_068981.1, on the reverse strand, counting down.
ATATTTATTTTTTTTTCTACAGACATGATCTTTATCTGGCTGACACACTGTTCATTCATTCATCTGGACTGCTGCAGTTTAATTTTAATTATGTCCTTCACTGTGTCTGATACAGACCAGTAATAAAAGAGGAAATAAAACAAGTTAGTGGAATTGTGATTGAGATGTTCAATGTGTAGCCAGACAAAAGGTCAAAATAAGTACAAAAAAACAAAACAGAAAAAAAACAACAAAAATGTGTACATGAAAGACAACAACAAATGGAAATTATTTAAATATATACAAGTCTCAATCACATAAGTCTCGGAGATGAAAAAAACAAGCAGCAGTAGAATCCCTCCCATACCCATTCTGAGACAAGAAGATCAAGTCTTGAATGTGAATATAAAAAGCATTCAGACAATGATGGAATTTCTGAATTCAAGACAATTTGTTAAATGTTCCTTTTTAGTCCTAAAACATTTCTTTTTTATAATTCATCCTTGTCTTCTGTGTCTCCCCCTTTAGGAGGTTCGGCTGAGCCCTGTCCCTGATATTTAGCCCTAATTGGTTGAACAATGTCTTCTAATTCCTTTCTTTTGGCTTTGAATTCATCTGCTTCAGCATTTTGATTGGCTTCTAACCATTTAATTGCATCTTCAACAGCTTTTTGCATAGTTTCTTTGTCTTCTGGACTAAGTGAGGCACCAAACTTTTCACCAAGCTGGTTTTTCAAAGAATAAGCAAGACCTTCCAATTCATTCCTGGACTCAACCCTTTCTTTGGTCTTTTTGTCTTCATCAGCATATTTCTCAGCATCAGCAACCATGTTCTCAATTTCTTCAGGTGTAAGTCTGTTTTGATCATTCTGGATGACAATGTTATTTTTGTTACCAGTTCCTTTATCTTCAGCTGTGACTTTTAGGATACCGTTAACGTCTATTTCAAAGGTTACTTCAATCTGAGGAACACCACGTGGAGCAGAGGGAATGCCAGTTAAATCAAATTTTCCTAGTAAGTGGTTGTCTTTGGTCATGGGACGTTCACCTTCAAAAACTTGAATGGTTACAGTTGGTTGATTATCAGAAGCAGTAGAGAAAATTTGAGATTTCTTGGTAGGTATAACGGTATTACGAAGGATAAGTTTGGTCATGACTCCTCCAACAGTTTCAATACCCATAGTTAAGGGGTTAACATCCAACAAGACAAGGTCACCAGTATCTTCTTCACCACTCAAGACTCCAGCTTGGACAGCGGCACCATATGCAACAGCTTCATCAGGGTTGATACCACGATTAGGTTCCTGTATAAAGGAAACATTAAAAAAAATTACTAGGTTCCTGTATTAAGGGAAGTAATATAAAAAAATTAAAGTAAATCTATTTAAAAACTTACATTACTAATAATTATAATCATTTAATCTCCACCTCCCAGCAAATTATTAAGTACTTGCAAAAGGTAAATGTATAAATAAAAACACCTGAACATTAGTTTTGCATTCAATTTTTAAATGGAAAATATGTTTATCAGACAAATGTTAAATTTTATTTTAGGTGCTTCTTAGTCAAAGAATAAGTTTTCAAAAAAATAGTAAGTAATGGTTAATATTTCACTTGCTGTAACATATGTGCTTCTGACATAGGGATGCAAACTCAACAGCATTCTTTTTTCCTAACAGATTGTATTATTAAAAGCATCACAAAAATCTCAAACTTACCTTTCCATTAAAGAATTCTTTAACCAAATGTTGGATTTTAGGAATTCTAGTAGAACCACCGACAAGCACAATTTCATCAATGTCTTTCTTGTTAAGACTTGAATCCTCCAAAACTTTTTGTACTGGTTTCATTGTAGAGCGGAACAAATCCTAAACGAAACAGTTAAACATCAAATACATGTAAATGTATGCACAATTTGCTTTAATACAACTTAAAATACTAATAAAATATATAAAGATAAGAAAATCAATGACAACTTACTATATTCAAATCCTCAAATTTAGCCCGAGTTATAGATTCAGAAAAGTCTTCTCCATCATAAAGAGCTTCAATTTCAAGTCTGGCTTGATGCTGAGTGGACAACAGACGTTTAGCCTTTTCAACCTCACGTCTAAGTTTCTGAACTGCACGGTTATCTTTACGGAGATCCTTGCCCTTCTTTTTCTTATAGAGCTTGATGAAATGTTCCATGACTCTCTGATCAAAATCTTCACCACCTGAAACATTAAAACAATTTCAAAAATTAAGAACTGGAAACTAGAAACATACTAAGGAAAATATTGCAGTGATTAAAGACAATAATTGAATGTTCATGAATTTAAGGTTAAAGACTTACCAAGATGGGTGTCACCATTGGTTGCCATTACTTCAAATACACCATTATCAATAGTTAAAAGTGAGACATCGAAAGTACCACCACCAAGATCAAAAACGAGAATATTCTTCTCTCCATCTCTCTTATCAAGACCATATGCAATTGCAGCAGCAGTTCTAGAGAAACAACAAAGAAAGCCAAATATTTAAAAAGAATTACAAAAATAAATGGAGTCCAAACATATTCAAAAGGCCAACAGATTTGATACTTACGGTTCATTAATGATTCTCATTACATTGAGGCCTGCAATTGTTCCAGCATCTTTGGTAGCTTGTCTCTGGGCATCATTGAAATAAGCAGGTACAGTAACCACAGCATTTTTAATTTCTTTACCCAAGTAAGCTTCTGCAATTTCCCTCATCTTACCAAGAACCATAGCAGAAATTTCTTCAGGAGCAAAAGTTTTCATTTCACCACTAACTGTGGCTTGGACATGGGGTTTGTTGTTCTTGTTGATAACTTTAAAAGGGTAGAATTTGATATCATGCTGCACAGATTTATCGTCCCACGTACGACCAATTAATCTCTTGACATCAAAGATTGTGTTTTCTGGGTTGCTGGTCAACTGATTTTTAGCTGCATCTCCGATAAGACGTTCACCATCACCGGTGAAAGCCACATATGATGGAGTAATACGATTTCCCTGATCATTTGCAATTATTTCCACACGTCCATTCTTGAAAACGCCGACACTGAAATAGCAATGCACAACAGTTAAGTACAATCACCTCACCAAAATTAAAACCAATATACACAAAAATGTCAAATATGTGGCGCTTAAGCCAAGCTTACCAAGAGTAAGTTGTTCCCAAGTCGATACCAATAACCGTACCCACAGACTCTTTCTTCTTACTGTCTTCTTCCTTCTTGGTGGCAGCTATTACTGATGTAGTTATGGTAACTACAACCAGTAATACGGGTAATATACTTTTCATGTTCTGTATAAAATAGAATTGAAACACGGAACATCAGTTAAAAGTAAACGCCCCATTAAAAAAAAATAATAATAAAATCTTTGAACATTGCAAGTTAACGGAACTGAAATAGGGAACAATTCTGAAGTAAATTAACTGATCTCTTTTAAGCTAAAATCATCATTAATGGTAAGTGGCTCTGAAGTGTCAAACACCAAAACCGTTTGCGACATCTTTTTTAAAGGAGAGAAAAAAAAAAAAATCGAGGATTTTTATATATTTTGTCAGATTGGTTCAGCAGAACTTTCGGTTCCAGCGAGAGAATTTATTACAATTAAGTTTGTCATTGAAATCAGTGACAATCTTGGTTAAAATAAAAGGTTTTTTTTTTACCGTTATATCAACGTGGCAATTTCTGAATGAAAAAAATAACATTTAGTGCCGAAACCGAAATTAACCAATTTAAAGGTCCTGCGATCGCATTTCATGAGAAATACCGAAGCATTTGACTTAAAATTCCGAGCTTTAAGAAAGCGTAGAGAATTTCAAAGCCGAAAAATAAAGTTGCAGAATTGTACCCTTTTTAAAAATTGTGGGCACACTGTACCATGAAGGTATTTAAAAGTAGAGCAGCAGTAGTATGTCCATCATGATTTTATACGACAAAGGTGGGGGAAATATTTGAAAGACCATTACAAATGGGTTTTATATATTTTATAGACATATGTAAAAAAAACCAAAAACAAACTTAAAACAGAATAAGGCGACTGAATGAGTTCTGAAGATATAAAAGTTGGTAAGTATCTTAATTGTAATCTACTTGAGTAGTTTACTTAAAATCCCATATTTGTGCCAATAAAGACTATCTAGAGGCAGACAAGATACGAATTAATTCCAATTTTATAAAAATTGTTTCTAATTGCCAAAATTACAAAATCAAAAGTTTGACAGAAGGACGTGAGAAAAAGAGAGACCGGCATCGACATTATATCAGCACCAAAAACCTCGTTGATCATTAAATGCCGAGAATATTTGGGCTTTCTTTTCCCCATTTTTTAAAGATTATAACCATAGAATGAAAAGTAACAAGTAATTACTTTACATCATAACAATCGCAACGAATCATTTATACTTACAGATATTTGTGCTCAGACTGGAATATATTTTTTAAAAATCTTTTTGATGAATGAATACGAGAAATAACTCCGAACAGTGACAATAAATCCGGTCGCTTCTAAGCTGTGTATATTATTACTTATTGTATTTAAACTCTTCTTTTTGTTTTCGTAAATAAGTTATTATATTTCAAGCAGAAAATCGTTGGAAATTTTTTCAAAAAACACTGACAAATTCGCTGAGAAACGTTTCTAATGTTGACTTTACTGTGTGACAGAAATAAAACTGATTGAGTCTAGAAGCGTCTAGCTTTATGAAGATTCACATTAGATGTCGTGTTGAATTGTGATTGGTCCATTCTAAGATTCTTGGCGTCTTCCCATTGGTTGATTTTTCCATTTCGTGTTTGCTCCACTGAGCTACACGTATCTTCCCGTTTTTCGTCACCAATTGGAATTCCCTTCATTGATGACAATCAGCAAACGATGTTCAATAAGGAAATCATAAAGGCAGATCTAACTCATAATTAAGAAGTTATATAAATCGATGTAAATAACTGTTGATGATTGAAATTAAGAAATATGTTACATCAGGTTAGGTTTACCTTAATGCTACGTAGCCAATTGCAATGACTCATGATAATTGATACTTTTGGTGGGATAAAAATAGAAAAAAAAACGTAAAACTTTTTTTTGTTTAGTTAATCGTTTTGATAAATGTCATTCATTAAAGAAAAGCGTTGAAACATATGATCACGGTCTTGTGACGAAATGTCAAATTGCTTTACTGGTAATAAAATTAACTGGAAGTGTATTTTTTGAATCCGGCTTGATCGATATGATACTAATAGAAATTATTGGAAAGGAAAAACATATTCCTGGTGAAGATCATTCATTTGTTTCATTTTGAAAAGAATAAATTTAAAAGAAAAAAAAACTTGTAAATAGAAGAGGAAATGATCTCGTTAACACGAAAAGAAACTACCGAAAGTTGACCATATTTCTTGAAACTTTCATACTTTGAAGAAGAATAGAGATCACATTCTCCCTAATTATCATTTGTTCAATAACGAATGTTAATTCTTAAATAAGAATAGAGGTAAGTAAAGTTATTTGCTGTCAACGTTCTTGTTTATTTTGCAAAATGACCTCGTGGTTAAGAAGTTTATTTCGCAATCAAGTAATTGCAAGTTCGATCCAATTGCATCTTAATCGATTGTCATGTATCACAACAAATTACTTCATGACATGTTAGCGAAATTTGGCAGATGGAAACAGGGGAAGCGCATCGGGTAAGACTTTTTCATCTTCCTGGATGGTAACGCTTCAATTATACTCGGTTTAACGCCGCTCTATTGCAAACATTTGATCCGGATTTCTTATTCTGAGGATGTCAGGTCGGGCTTTCTTCCTTTCCACACTAACCTCGACGACTCCAGAAAAAAATACAGGCACCGTTTTTTTCCTCCGAGTAATGTAGTAAACACGAACTTATCGTTTTTCACTAAATTCAATTTCCGTGACAAAACTTTATGGTATAACTACAGTTTGGTGCCCCACCCTTAACTGGTTCCTTGCAGAGAATGCATATTTGTAAATAAAATTTAGCAGAGATACATCTTCAAAGACGAAGATTGCGATTATATTGATAAAAGTTAGAAAAACAATTTTCTTTTTATTTTAGAGGAATTTCGGATATATTTTCGTCGCATCCTTCCTTATCAATTACCGCAACTTTGGCATTTTTTGCAGCATTACATAATCAACTTTCTCGAAAGTGTGTTTCTGTAAAATGTCATTTAAATATATGCATTTTGAAAAGAATATTGAAAGTCGAGACAAATGATACGAAACTGAAATTTCCTTGTTAAATTTTCTTTCCGATAGTTATGAGGAAACCGAACTGAGTGGGGTACTAAACTGTGGATATACGAACTTTAGCATACTAGGCGCTTCTGATATTTATTTACAGACTATGATTAGAGGTCTTGTGTAGCTTACAACTTTTATATTCTCTATAATTCGACAAAATTTTTGTTAGAAAAGAGAACAGAATGTTATTTCCATCTTCGAAGTGTCGATGTGGATGCCGGCATTAAAAATAATTTCATGAGTGGTTACACATACATACATACAAATACATACAAACATTGTTACATATATATATTACACGTGCATGCATATACGTGTGCGTGTGTATGACTGTGTATATATTAAGTATAGATAGATATAAATACATCTTATACACATATACACGCATGGTCCAACCAATGCCTTCATGGAGAACAGACGTTAAATGATCGTGTGTGTATGTATGTATAACCAGCTGAAATTGCAAAGATAATCTGGAACTCGACTGAGGAAAGAAAACTCCGAATGACCCGTCCTTGTTTTCCTTGTATCGTCTGTCTGGATGTTTTGTTGTCCCTTTTTGTATCACCTAACTGTCTGGATGTTTTGCGTTCTTGCCCCATTTTTGTATTTTTTATATATAAATATATACATGTATTTATTTATGTATACATGTATATTCTTTGTTTTGTTTCAGTCATTTGACTGCGGCCATGCTGGAGCACCGCCTTTAGTCGAACAAATCGACCCCAGGATTTATTCTTTGTAAGCCTAGTACTTATTCTATCGGTCATTTTTGCCGAACCGTTAAGTTACGGGGACGTAAACACACATCGTCTGTAATTCATATATCTGAAAAAGAAGCCCACTCTAAAATATTAGAGCAGCGATATATATATATATATATATATATAATCATCATCATCATTGTTTAACATCCGTTCTCCATGCTGGCATGGGTTGGATGGTTTAACTGAGGCCTGCAGAGCCAGCAGCTGCACCAGATCTGATCTGTCAGTGTTTCTACTGTGGATGCCATCCGAGAGTGTAGTGGGTGCTTTTTATGTGCCTCTGGCACATTTTCTAGGAAGTTGTTGTGATGGCCAGTCAGAAGGTGATCATTGGTTTCACACCTATAGTTGAAGACACTTGCTGAAGGGCCACGCAGTGGGACCAAACCAGGAACCATATGGTTAGGAAGCAAGCTTCTTACCACACAGCTACGCATATACACATGTTTGCATATATATATATTATATATATATGTGTGTGGTGTCACACACACACATATCATCATCCTCATCATTTAGCATTTGTTCTCCAAGCTAGCATGGGTTGGACAGTTTGACCAGAGCTGGTAAGCTGAGGGGCTGCACCAGTCTGATTTGGCATAGTTTCTATGACTGGGTGCCCTTCCTAATGCCAACAACTCCGAGATATATGTACATAAGTGTGTGTGTGTGGAATATATATATATATGTGCCCCAGGACTGGCTCTTGTGCGGGTGGCACATAAGATGCACTATTTTGAGCGTGGCCATTGCCAGTACCGTCTGACTGGCTTCCGTAGGATTTTCGAGCGAGAACGTTGCCAGTGCCCCTGGACTGGCTTGTGCGGGTGGCACATAAAAGACACCATTTCGAGCGTGGCCGTTGCCAGTATCGCCTGACTGGCCTTCGTGCAGGTGACACGTAAAAGCACCTACTACACTCTCTGAGTGGTTGGCGTTAGGAAGGGCATCCAGCTGTAGAAACTCTGCCAAATTTAGATTGGAGCCTGGTGTTGCCATCCGGTTTCACCAGTCCTCAGTCAAATCGTCCAACCCATGCTAGCATGGAAAGCGGACGTTAAACGATGATGATGATGATATATGTAAGAACGACCGTGCGAACCAAAAGGAGAAATGGTGACGAATGGAAAAACAGAGCTCCTTTATTAAACGCGTCACACAGTCGAACACAAAAATATATCAAATGATATATATATGTTATACTTCAATGACATAGAGAATTCGTAAATGCCAGTAAGGAAGACAATAGGAACTCAACCGATAGAGATGAATAACAGTAAGATTTATTGGAGCATTAAACTGTATGTCTGTGTGTGTGTGAATGCGACATAATAAAACACAATATAAGACTGGCCATCATGTAAACAAAAGAGTGTGTGCGAGTTTACATGTATGTGTATGTAAGAGTTACAGTGTATAGATTAGAGTCAGTAACACGTATAAGAAGTTAAGGCGTGTGGGGCAGAGCGATCACTCGTGATGTTAGGGCTTCTATGCCAACCCGGGTTCTTGAATACAGATGTTCTTCACAGGCTAAATTCTTGGCTGTTATTTTCGTGGTGAGGTGAATCACACAAGCAGGATCGAAGAGAAGTGCTGCGGTTAGCTGTTGGTAGCTTGTGTACGTGTAGAGTCATGTTGACGCTGGCGGCGATGCTGGTAGTCGTAGTTGGACGATGCTGTTGGCGACGTCGGGGGCGATGCTTGTAGTTGGACGATGGTGTCGATGTCGTCGCTGGAACTGGCTGGCTGTGTTACGCGTGTGTGTGGCCAGCGGCCAGATTTAGGAGATCTGAAGCGCGACGAATTTGCCGGGTATCTAGCAGGCTATTTATAGCTGAAGGTAGGCTCCAGAGAAGCATTAGAAAAACACTATCACGTGACCTTATTAGGGGCTATGGTTGGTTAGTTTGCGTCCTGGGGTGAACGGGTGGAGATAATTTACCTGCACAAAGAATAGTCAGTCAGGTGATGACGGGGAAGGCTGCTCTCTGCTACGCCCGCACTTGTTTATATTTATAACAGTGGGAAAGAGTGGTGTTCACTACATATATATACACACACACACACACACACGTGTACATATATACATACATTTGTATCACCTGTCTTGAGAGCAGACTGTTGGATGCTGTTATACACCACTGGTCACAATGCAGTTCCGATTCTTTCTTGGTTGTACCCTTCTTTTCCATCTTGGCCCAAATCATTTTCCCTTCATCATGAAGGCTTCCTGGGTTATCTTTTCTGATCTCTTGGAAACAACTCAGCAATTGCATATATCCACTTGTTGATCAACCTTGTGACATGTTCAACACAGTAAAACTTGTGTGTATATATATCTTCATCATGATCATCATCATTTAACATCCATTTTCCATGCTGGATAGGTTTGACGGTTTGACAGGAGCTGCTAAGCCTGGGAACCACACAGGGCTCCATTCTCTGTTTGGCATGGTTTCTATGGCTGGATGCCCTTCTTAATGCCATCTACTTTACAGAGTGTACTGGGTGCTTTTTATGTGGCACCAACACCAGTGCTTTAAACGTAGAACCAGCACCAGTGCTTTTTATGTGGCACTAGCATTGGTATAAGTTCAGGTGTGGGGGATAGGTCTTCTTGAGTACAGCAAGTCAGTAGATATTTCAGTCTGTTGTCATCTCCTTCCTAAGGCTCATTTCAATGTGTTGAGACTAGTGTTCAATACTTCATCTTATGTCTTCTGGGTCAACCTCTTTCATAAATTCCATCCACTTTTAGTGATTGACACTTCTGCGTACAACTGTCTGCATCCATATGCATTACGTGAACAAGTTAACACAGTCCTCTCTCTTATTTCTTTATTGCCCACAAGGGGCTAAACACAGAGGGGACAAACAAGGACAGACAAAGGGATTAAGTTGATTACATCGACCCCAGTGTGTAACTGGTACTTAATTTATCGACCCCAAAAGGATGAAAGGCAAAGTCAACCTCGGCAGAATTTGAACTCAGAACGTAACGGCAGACAAAATACCACTAATCATTTCGCCCGGCGTGCTAACGTTTCTGCCAGCTCGCCAGTCCTCTCTCTTGCATATAATTCCTCTTATGCCTAACTTCTAGCAGAGAATACTAGCTTCATTCCTCTCTAGTCTGTGCATGTCTTCTGTTTTCAGGGCCCACATCTCACTACCATATAGCACTGCTATTCGTATATATGCATCATACAATCTTCCTTTTACTTGGAGAGACATTTGATTGCTAAGAGAGGTTTCCTTTTCTTATTCTAGCAATTACACTTTCCATGCATTCTACCCCACAGCTAATTAAGTCCCCTAGGTAGCAGAAATTATCCACTACCTCTAAAGAACCTCCGGGGCATTTGAGAAAATCAATTTCTCCAGTATTTGTAGCTTTTATGGATCCTGTACATTTTCCACATACAAACACCAATATATATATTTATTTATTTATTTCCCTCCTATTTATTAAAGGAGGCATGAGCACTTTTACACACACACATGTACATCATGACAGAACTTCCACCTACCAAATCTTCACAAAGCTTTGGTCAGCCCAAGGCTATTGTAGAAGGTTCTTACTCAATGTCCCATGCAGTATATATATATATAATCAGCAGAAGTTACAGTTTTTCATGGAACATAGGACCGGATATTGCTCGATGCTGGTGTTTGTAGATAGAGTTCAGCAATTAAGGAGTGAAGAATAGGTTTGGTGATACAAACAGGAAAACAGAACTCAAGACACAAGGATATACATATATATTTATTACTATTATTATTAATAATGAAAAAATATATTTACTCATGTTTTGAGTTCTATTTTCCTGTTCATATCACCAACCCTATATCATCACCATTTAATGTCTGTTTTCCATGCTGGTATGGGTTGGATAGTTTGACAGGAGTTGGCAAGCCCAGGGCCCACATAGTCTGTTTTTCACTTAGTTTCTATGACTGGATGCCCTTCCTAATGCCAACCTCTTTACAGTGTACTGGGTGCTTTTCACATGGCACCATCACTAGTGCCTTTTACATGGCACCAGCACAAATGCTTTTTATGTGACACTTTGGTTATCAATTCTGTTGTGTGTGTGTGTGTGTGAATCATCATCATCATCATTGTTTAATGTCCACTTTTCATGCTTGGCATGGGTTGGACAGTTTGACTAAAAACTTGTAAGCTGGGGGGGGGGGGCTGCACCAGGTTTCAATCTCATTTGGCAAGGTTTCTATGGCTGGATGCCCTTCCTAATGCCAACAACTCCGAGTGTGTAGTGGGTGCTTTTTACATGCCACTGGCACAGGTGCCATTGACCTGATACCGGCATCAGCCATGACTACAATCTCACTTGGCTTGATAGATGAACACAAGCATGGTATATTGCCAAGGGTCTTGGTCACCTGCCCTCCATGAGGCCCAACACTCAAATGGTGCTTTTTACATGCCACCGGCATGGGTGCCAATCAGACGGCACTGGCATTGGCCACTACTACAATTTCACTCAGTTCAGCAGGTTTTCGCAAACACAGCATATCACCCAATGATTGAACAGTGCTTTTAGCAGGCCAGTTACGTGACACTGGCATCAGCCTCAACTACAGAAGATGTCAAGTAATAATGCTGTACATCTGTTTCAAGTGGTTCCATTTAATTGAACAATGTAATCATTACATATATATGTGTGTGTGTATATATCATCATCATCATCGTTTAACATCCGCTTTCCATGCTAGCATGGGTTGGACGATTTGACTGAGGACTGGTGAAACCGGATGGCAACACCAGGCTCCAATCTAATTTGGCAGAGTTTCTACAGCTGGATGCCCTTCCTAATGCCAACCACTCAGAGTGTAGTGGGTGCTTTTACGTGTCACCCGCACGAAAACGGCCACGCTCGAAATGGTGTCTTTTATGTGCCACCCGCACAAGAGCCAGTCCAGGGGCACTGGCAACGATCTCGCTCGAAAACCCTACAAGGCCAGTCAGGCTGTACTGGCAATGGTCACGCTC
>NC_068981.1:3118804-3131928 GCF_001194135.2 Octopus bimaculoides | reverse complement strand
TATATATATATATATATATATATATATATATATGGAAAGCGGACGTTAAACGATTAAACGATATATATATATATCATGATGATGCAAACTTCTGGGCGTTTGTTCATTTTATACTTCCTCAGTCTCTATCTACTGCTCCTCTCATATGCCAACCCCTGTTCACTGCAGTGTGTCACCCATGTAAGAGTAACAATAACAAACAATTGCATCAGATCTGTTAGCATCCAATGCACTCCTTCACTGCCATCATTCTCTTACCATTGCTATGAGGACTACCTATCACTTGTACTTTTCCTCACAGCAAACATTCCATCATTCCATGCTTTTTGTATGCAAGCCGGCAACACTCTAATTTTTTCTACTTTTCCTTTCGTAATGTCATCCCAGCCACTATTTGCCCCTTTTATACTTGGGCATCTTTTAATACTTTACCCCAGCTTATTTTCTGTAAATTCTATCTATTCTACCAACTCTAGCAATCACATTCTTCAGAACAAACAGTAAGAGTATTGACCAGTATTGTATGCTTTTCTCTTGTGGGATACTTGACAACTTCACTACAGCTGGTACCACACTAAAATTCACATCAATAACTCCTTAAAATTGTTGAGAGGACCTTTTAAACTTGTGTAGTTAAGGAAATGATCTCGCTAGTGCCGTTTCCAGGATAACAGACACTTGGCATACTCCATAAAAGGATTGGTGTTAGGAAGGGCACCCAGTTGTTGATTCCAAGCCAATGTGAAATATGCAAGCAAGATGTGGTACTTTGACCCATCTGGAAGGGCAGTAATTGTAGATAAGAACTGACTTGGACTGTGGTGACCTATCCAACCCATACCAGCTTGGGAAGCAAATATGAAGTGATGATAATAATTATCATCATCATCATCATCGTTTAACGTCTGCTTTCCATGCTGGCATGGGTTGGACGGTTTGACTGAGGACTGGTGAGCCAGAGGCTGCATGAGGCCCCAATTTGATCTGGCAAAGTTTCTACAGCTGGATGCCCTTTCTAACGCCAATCACTTCAAGAGTGTAGTGGGTGCTTTTACGTGCCACCAGCATAAGAGCCAGTCAGGTGTAGTTGTGCTTCACTTTTTCAATAATTCACAGCATTGGTATACAACGACGTGACTCCATCAGCGAAGAAAAGCACGTCCACAGAGTAGTGAGGGAAACAAGCGTCTTACCACACAGTCACACCTGCACCTAAGATGGTAAAATGGTCACAAGCCAACTGAGTTTATGTACAAAAGAAATTGATATTGGTTGAAATTTTAGATGTTATATCAAGTGCTGGATGGCACACGAGTTTCAGGTAAAAAACACAACACTTAGTACTCCAGTAGGATGTTGAGATTACTTAAAAACTGCCTTGTGAAAAGCTTGCTTAGCTGTTACTTTGAAGCAGGTATGACCTGGTAGACTATCATGTTTTAGGTGTCTTTGGAGTCATGAGCCGACATAGACACTCCTCTTAGCTTCCCCACATTTGAACCAATTGAATATTGAGTATGTTAGAAATGTACCAGCAGTTGATTGGTCCTCTTGAATTACAATTGAATAGAGTGGAGTAACATAAAGTGACATGTTTTGCTCAAGGATACAAAGTGTTGCACAGTTCAGGAGTCAAACACATAGCCTTGGAGAAACTGAATTTCTCTTCCTGGCTGAAATTTGAAACCGAATCAAAAAATTCTATCTTGCTATTCCACCTATTGTTCTGTCAATAAGGCAACCGTGATTAACGTACTTCTCTCTTGACCTGTGAACCGTGAGTATCATAGGGAGTTCACGGACGTTAATGGTTGACCTACATTGACCCACCTCTTGTTCTCTACAGTATGCACATCCGTATAGCTGTTGTGTATATTGTTAGAAATACAATCATTTGGAGAGACAACAGACAGAGAGCAGGCCGACCAGTTCAAAATACCTTCTCGACAAAACGTCAAAGAGGGACAGCTATGGGATTCCCCAACGATACAGTTGTCCTATTCCCCCCCTCCCTTACTTTCTCACTCACTCACTTTCGTTTTGACAACAACAGGGAATAAGTAAGTGCAACGCTATCTACCCTTTTACAAGAAACTACAACTCTCGTTACCTTGTATGCTATCCAGTTGTTTTTATACATGGATGCCTGTCGTGGTTTGGCTTTAATTAACTGTACTGCACTCCAATGTCTTTTTCGGTATCGTTTCTGTAGCTGGATGCCCTTCCTATTGCCAAGGAGCATTAAGATTAGAATAAGCTTTGCTATAAGTCTCTAGAAATCTTTTGTGAGTTTTAAAAAAAGTTTAGTTTTTGACAGTGAAATCTGTTCAGCTTAAAGTTGCCATCATCATCATCAATGTCCACTTCTCTGTGTTTGCAAGGGTCAGAAAGAATTTGTTGAGGCAGATTTTCTTCAGCCAGATGCCTTTCCTGTTGCCAACCCTTATCTGTTTCCAAGCAACATGTTTTTTTCCCCATTGGTCAGACATGTTTTTTCATGCAAGACTAGAAATGAACAGTAACACTTGTATGATGGTGATGCTCATTTATAACCATCACACGATACCAAGACAAGGGTACACAGATGCGTGCATACACACACACACACACACACACACACACATGATGAAGGCAAGCAAGCTGAAACTTCAAAGTCACTGACAACCTTTTCCTTGTAAAAGTTTAATAAACATGTACTCTACCAAAAGTATTGAGTAGGCCTTCAATTCAGTGTTAGGTTATTTTCTATATGTAACTTAACATCAAAACAAACATTAATATATCTGTGTGTGTGTACATATATACATACACACTAATATTGAACAGTGAAAATGAATGTTCAACACAGCATTGGTGGATAAGTATTCCCTATTTTTGTGGGTTAACAAGGCAACTAATGGTTTTGTACGAAGAGATCTTCACAATTATTAAAGTGTGTCACATGGAACTGTTGGTAATCCTCTCCATTTTGGAGTACCAACACTTCTGTGCGACTCACTTGAACAATTGTGAAAATCTCTTCACATAAAATATTGAAATATGAATACTTTCTGAGTGAATTTATACAAATTGTTAAATGAATGGATATAACTGGCCTTTCCTATATCAAACATTGCACACTATAACACTATATCTTAGAAGATTTTAATCTGTGCAGCTGCCAAACATTGATTTGAAATCACTTGCTGAAAATTAATATTTTTGCAGCTGGTAGATTGCCAGTCTGGACTTGTTTCTACTGAAAAATGGTAGGCATTATGATAAGATAATATTTAGCAAATATTTGAGTTGGAAAAGAAATGTTTCATCAGCTTAACTGCATAAATAACTATTTCTATTTGAACACTAGACATATTACTTAAGTGTAAACAATGTCTGCATTAGCGTCTGTAATACGATTGCTTGTGTTTATTAGAGTTTCATTTGTACTAATATACTCAATCGTTAGGAGGAAAAAAAACACCTTTTAACACCTCCAGGCCTTTTTTGGGGTGTTGCCCAAAAGTTTAGAAAGAAATTCTGTATTAGGTGGGAATCGCAATTCATAACAAAAGGACCCATTTTTATGTATTCTAACTTTGTTGTAGCAGACCCTGTGCATATAAAACAGTAATGTTGTGAAACTGCTGGAAATAAACCTTGGTCCTGATATTTGTGGTGTTGGCTCGGCTAGAAAGGGTGTTGCCTAGGCAACTAGTACAACACCCCTGCAACTTGATTCAGTGGTGTAATTTCAGTATAACTCAATATTTTGTTGCTTTCTTTTTCTAGCAAGAAATATCTGGATTATAGAGCTGAAGATAATTAAACACAATGCTGTGAGTATTGTCTTGAGGTAAGTTTACATAAGAAATAAACCCATCCCTTCTCCCCCCAACCCCTACCCAGAACCACTTCCCTTTGTCATTATCATTCCTGCCCTCCCTATTTCTACCAATCACCTTCTTCTGTGCCCTCAGCCTCTGATCTCTTTTCCTCTGCTATACCCCATCCTTAACACCTCTTTTATCTGTTATTGTTCTCAACACTCTCTCATTCCTACCATCACACCCTACTTATCACAGCTCCCTATATCTTCCTCTCCACCACTCCGACATCTTGCACATCATCCCACTACTTTCTAATTTGTTCTCCTCCCTGAACCACTCCTGCATCTCCCACCATACACCTCTCTATAATGGAATTTCCTTTGATTGCACCTTCACCCTTTTTCATTACTCACTACATTTACCTCCACCCTCATGCTCACTAAATACGTCCACTCTCTCCCCCACTCCATGCCCCACTATCCATATCCTCTCTTATGCTCACCTTCTTGTACTCAGAGAATTTACACTGGTACTCCAGCACTACCCCCATTTATCTCCATCTCAACTACTCCAACCCATCTCTATATATAATAAGGGTAGCCATATATTTCCTCAATAACAAGACACGAGTGCTTATTTCCCTATCTTACTTTAGCCTTTCAACATCCAACATAAAACCACCTTCCCCCTCTCAAATATACCCCATTTAGTAGTAACAGTTTTTTTTCCTCCCCCTGTTCTTTCTCTATCTTGAAAGTTTACATGGCAGCCTCACTAATGCTTGGGTATGATAAAAGCACCCAGTACACTCTGTAAAGTGGTTAGTACTAGGAGGGCATCCAGTTGTAAAAACTGAACCAGAACAGACAATTGGAGCCCTACACAGCCTTGCAGCTTGCTGAAACCTGTCAGACTGTCTGACCCATGCTGGCATGGAAAAGTGGATGTTAAATGATGACGATGTACACATGCCAAACACACACACACACACACGCACTCCATTTGGGTTTTGACTTTAGAGTTTACTTCATAAAGCCTGTCCATAGCTATCAACTATCAGATACTGTTGTCCAACAAAAATGGATCACTTCACTGTTGATATATCTGAAAATCTGTAAATGTCCCTAAAGTTTACATAAACATTAACAAAGAGTAATGGAGTGAGCAATTTATTTTATTGCATAGTTCTACAATTGTTTCATTGACACATTACCAGAAGTTTAATGCTGGAATATTAATGGCTAGGGACCAGGAACAATGGTGATTTGCTGTACTTGAGAAAATGCATCAAGCCAAGAAAATCAGTGATCCATACATACAGGCTTGTCTTTTACAGGTGCCGGTGCCACATAAAATGCTCTTGTGCCAGTGCTGTGTAAATGCTCCTATGCTGGTGGCACATAAAAAGCACCCAGCACACTGTTGAGTAGTTGGCATTAGGAAGGGTATCCAGCTGTAGAAACCATACCACAATAGAAATTAGAGTCTG
Organism: Octopus bimaculoides; assembly: GCF_001194135.2. Classification (NCBI taxonomy): domain Eukaryota; kingdom Metazoa; phylum Mollusca; class Cephalopoda; order Octopoda; family Octopodidae; genus Octopus; species Octopus bimaculoides. The sequence goes on along the minus strand of NC_068981.1, from coordinate 3,126,630 downwards.
GATAGCTTCCTGGCTGGCCAGCTCCTGTCAATCCATCCAACCCATGCCAGTATGGAAAGCGGATGTTAAACTATGATGATGATGATGAATATATGAAATAATATACATCGAATCAGTATTATGCTACTATTATATATACAATATTATAGATCCCTTTCAGTCAATCCTATCAACCAAGTTCATAATGGTAACTGGATATTATATAGCACTGAAAAAAACATTCGAGCGTGGCCGTTGCCAGTACTGCCTGACTGGCACTCGTGCTGGTGGCACTTAAAAGCACCCATTGCACTCACGGAGTGGTTGGCGTTAGGAAGGGCATCCAGCTGTAGAAACTCTGCCAAATCAGATTGGAGCCTGGTGCAGCCATCTGGTTCACCAGTCCTCAGTCAAATCGTCCAACCCATGCTAGCATGGAAAGCGGACATTAAACGATGATGATGATGTCTCTTCAGGGACAGCATGTATGGAAAAATATATGGCAACTACCCTGTTATTGGAAGTGAAAAATCTCACATCCAGTTTGTGGATGAAGTGAAAAAAGACAAAATAAAGCTGTCGGAGGCAAAGTGAGCAAGACTTTTATCAAGAGTTATATCTTATAGCACCAAAACATTTGAGGTGCTGTAAGGTGGCATGAGTTTGGTGAAAGTAGGGTTGAAATATGTGTAGGGATCTCTGATGGAGATGGAGGTGTTGGGTGGGTCTCTGAATGTTTAAACTGATGTTGAGGTGTATGTGTATCTGTGTTCATTTGTATGTTTTGGTTAAACTCTTTGTTGATTTCTTAGGATATGATGATAAGAAGGCCAGAGGCAGAAAGTCTAGTGATTATAGTCATGGTGGGGCTCATAGGTAAGATGATATACCTTCTTTCATGTGGATAAGAACAATAGTATTTTCAACACACCGTATGCTAATTAACCAACTTCAAAAACGCTCTTTTTAATCAATACAGGGTATGGTATATCATAGGATATTGCACAATATTTCTGGAAATTTTGGATTTCTGGGAACTGGACTAGAAGTCCAGTATTGTACTTGAATAATAACAAAAAACCATTTATTGATATTTTGGATGCATTTTATATTCACATGCATATTGAATACATTCCAAATACCAATAGCTGGTTTTTGTTATTGTTCAAATGCTATAGACTCAAGTAGGAATAGTCTAGCCCAGTGCTACTCAGAATGGTGGCCCGCGGACCGGTGCTGGTCTGCGAGCCATCAGCTGCCGGTATGTGGTGAGTTTCCAGAAAAGAAAGAAACATTATAAAATGCTTATTGAATATTGTATTATTTGTTTACAAAATAAGTAAAAGATATAGGCGCAGGAGTGGCTGTGTGGTAAGTAGCTTGCTAACCAGCCACATGGTTCTGGGTTCAGTCTCACAGCGTGGCACTTTGGGCAAGAAGCCTGTCGTATATATGTATATATATTATTTTATATATATATGTATGTTGTGTATCAGTGTTTGTCCCCACCAACATCGCTTGACAACGAATGCTGGTGTGTTTAGGTGCCCATAACTTAATGGTTCGGCAAAAGAGACCGATAGAATAAATACTAGGCTTACAAAGAATAAGTCCTGAGGTCGATTTGATTCGACTAAAGGCAGTGCTCCAGCATGGCCGCAGTCAAATGACTGAAACAAGTAAAAGAAAGAAAGAATTTAAAAAATTGTCAACTTTTATTATATTCATTATATATATTGTTTCTGGCATAAATTGATATTACCAAGAAATATTACCAGTCCCTGGCACATTGGAAAAAAAAAAACTGCTGGTATGCCACATCAGATAGTTCGAGAAGCACTGGTCTAGCCTATTCCTACTTGAATAATACAGTTACAATGCAACAGGATATAACAGTGGAATGTTTATCTAACTAAACACTGAATATAAAATATCTGATGAAGTGTATTGCATGAAAGCATTCATGCGCATACATGCACATACATGCATGCACATGTGTATGTGAAATTATATTAAACATGCATTTTGTTATTGTGCAAGCTTATGCAGAAAGTAATCACACGTACAAAGAATAAATGAAAGATTTAGTTGAAATCACACATGCTCATAATGTATTGGATTATTTCAAAATCATGATTTTGAAATAAACTTCATCACCAACTAATTTTACATAAACTAATTTTTAATAACAAAATTTATAGAAATGGACCATCCAATACGCGATGAACATGTGTGATTTCAGCTAAATCTTTCATTTATTCTTTGTAGATATTTGAAAAAAAAAGTTGAAGGCATGACTTTGGAGTTCAGAAACATTTTTTCAAGCTCAGAATTGCTGAAGCATGGAATAAACTAAATGCATCAGTTGTTAGCTGTCAAAATACTACTTCCTTCAAAACTTCCATTCGCCAACAATACACCTTTTTAAACAATTCATTCACTGTTCGCTTTCTGTACATTATTCTATGTAACTGTTCATGCAGTTTTGATTTCCTTTTTCTGATGAGCTATAGTGCAACTGAGCACTGTACACAATAAATTCATTATTATTCAGTAAATTGCATAAAGAACAATGATTATATAATTCACTAGGTGTTCATTTAAAGGGAGATAACTGTTTTTAACCGTTTAATGCATTATCTCTCATAGGTGGTGCTGCTGCTGCTGCCGCTGTGAGGACTGAGTAAGGAATGGAGGGCAAACTGCCATGCTTAGTAAAATTAAAAATGGTTTTCTAAACATTCATGGCAGAGAAAGAAGAATTATATAGAAGCAAATTCTATTTTGTGTTCTTATTAACAGAGTTGGGAAGGCAAGGTTGGGGTATTTGTCAGCTTGAAACTCACTGTGGCTGTGTGGTAAAAAGCTTGCTTCCCAACCACATAGTTCCAGGTTCAGTCCCTCTGCGTAGCACATTGGGCAACTATAGTTCCAAGCTGACCAAAATGCTTTGCAGCGTTTCTCCCAACCTCACGTTCTGAGTTCAAATACCACCAAAGTCAAATTTTACCACATAAAAGGCACCTGTACTGGGGCTTCATAAAAATCACTTGTGCTGTTCATGTAAAAAGCCCCCAGTACACTCTGTAAAGCAGTTAGCGTTAGGAAGGGCATCCTAGCCGTAGAAACTATGCCAAAGCAGACAATTGGAGCCTGGTGCAGCCGTCCAGCATACCAGCTCCTGTTAAACCATTCATCCCATACCAGTATGGAAAACATGTTAAGTGAAGATGATGAGAGTTTTTTTTTTACCATAGATATCAAGCTGCATATTTTGGGATTAGATTTAGTCAACTAGAACTTGAATGATACTTATTTTGTGAATTCTAGAACCCAGGAAAGACAAAATTGAACTCAGCATAATTTTCTCTAATGCTCTGTTGATTTTATTTCTAAAATATTACAGTGCCATAGAATTTCAAAGTAGCCAAACTGCCCTCAAGTCATAACCCACTGTTTGAAAAACAAGAAGAAAACTTGGATAGTGTATTTTTAGATGCCCCTATAAAGATAGGATTGTCCAGACTTGGGCATCTTTGTTTAACCCCCTTGTCTGTTCAAAAGAGATGATATAGGGCTGAGATACTTGGTGCATTGCTGTACTCAAGAAGACCCATCCACCACAGCAAAATTGTTAATGCCCTCTTCCAGCTGAAGGGGCTTTTGCATTGCAAGAACCCTGTGTGGTGCTATGTAAAAAGCACCCATGCCAGGCCACATGAGAAGTACCCAACATACTCTGTAAAGTGGTTGGTGTTAGGAAAGGCAGATAGCCATAGAAACCAAGCTGAATCAGACAGGAACCTGGTGCAAGTTTCCAGCTGGCCAGCTCCCTGTCAAACCGTCCAACCCATGCCAGCATGGAAAACATGCATTAAAGGATGATGTAGGAAATGGTGTAAGGGAATTGTTGATGCTATTTCTAGCAGGTCATGCTCTTTCATTTGATATTTATCTCTTGATTATGTATATTTTTCAATTACTTCTGGGTATGTTATTAAACAAGAGTTATTTCAGAGGCCAATGTATGTTGTATTTTATTGGCAAATCTCAAGTTATTGTTTCATCTGAAATGTACTAACTGCTAATAAAATCATTTTCTTATTTTAACCAGTTGTTTGTTTTGTTTTTAATTTTGTATTATTATTTTCATGTGACTTGTTGCAAGTGAATGGCATTTTGAAAAATTATTGCATTCTCAACATCCATATTTTTTCAATGTGGTATTGTTTTCAGATTTACTTTTAATCCTTTTGACACCAACTCAACCGAGACCACTCCTGGTTCCAGGATACAAACTCACTGTTTTCAAGTGGTCCAAATTAAAACCTTTCATAAACATTTTATGTTAATTTATGATCCAAACACCAGATTAACAATGACAATGTGATTTCCCTAAATTCTTTATTATTTTAAAAATTAATTGATATAAAAGTATATTTCAATAGAAATTTGGTAACAAAAGGTTTAAAGTAAGATAACTCTGGACAGCTTTTTACATGTACATATAACTAAGTCCAAGAATAGCAAAAAATTAACCTTTAAATTGTGTACTGTCTCTGTTGGTAACACATTTTAAAATGATAAGTTGTTACATTGAAATTCCAGTTTGGTGTATAAATGTAAAGTTGAAATAACGAAAGAAGGAGTGAAAATTCAGATGACTATTACTTATAAGATCCTGCGAGAGCTTTATATGGATTACAAACATGTATAACTATTTGCTGTATTTATAGAAAGAAAGATTGACAATTAGTGATACATTCTATATAATATGGTCACAAGGATTCCTCTCTCGTACTTCAATGAAGTACACTTATCTCTAAAAGAAGTCAGATCAGATGTCACAATGAGAGAAATATTCATTTTGACTGCTATGAAAGCACTGCAACTTGTAATATCCATAAAGTTGCTGGGGATGGGACCATTTTCCAAGATAAAATTGGGAAAGATATCTTAGATAGCTTCTAAGTTGTTGTCACCATAGATTCTGCATTTCAGTACAATGCTGAAAATTACACCTTCTGGAGGAAGTTTTTGCCTACTAGCTGCATGGATAATCTGAATTTTAATCAATATTTTTTTTTCAACTGAATTCGTTACATGTGAGATCTCACTATTATTTTTGCTATGAATTGTGTTTTAACTTAGATGGTGGGTTGCGTGGTTAAAAAGTTTGGCTTCCCAACCATGTGGTTTTGGGTTTAGTTCCTCTGCGTGGCACCCTAGGCAAGTGTCCTGTACTACAACCCCAGGCTAACCAAAGTATTGCGAGTCAATTTAGAGAGAAACTGAAAGAAGCCTGGTGTGTATATATGTTTATATATGTGTGTGTGTGCTTTCTTATCTCCAGTGTTGGGCTCATGTGTCTTCTACAATAGCCTCAGGCTGACCAAACCCTTGTGAGTGGATTTGCTAATTTGGTAGACAGAAACTGAAAGAAGTTGTTGTATACACACACACATACATACACATACATACACATACACAAATGTCTTGCCATTGTGAGATAGTTGTAAGCAAGCGTCACAGCCATACAAGCAGTGTCAGTATCATTTGTTTCTAGGGGTCTAGAAACGTCCAGCCATAGGCAACTATTACGTTGCTTTGAAACAAGTGAAGATTGGTGACAAGAAGGGCAGCCAGCTGTTGAAGAGCTGCCTCAGTAAATTCTGTCTAACCTGCGGCATACAAGCATGGAAAATTGGACGTTAAAACGACAACCACTATTATTATTATTATTGAGTGAGAGAGCAGTGCATGCCATCAAAGTGACACTGGGGTAAAATATACGAAGCCCATTATACCCACCATGACTACCCGTCTGATAAGGGTACACCAGGCACGTGCATCACAACCATATATGTGAGACATGGTGATCTCATATCAAGATAAACAGTGCATGACCTTGCAGGTGGGGCCCAGTTAGAATTTTCTTCAGATCGAGTAGCCCATTCCGCTCAAAAGGTCCCTGAATAAGGTTTGTTTAAGGATATTGAGCAAAACACCCACGTTTCCAAAGGTAAGTTATTCACCCCCCACCCCCCACCCCAATTCCTCTCAACACATGGCTATGATGCTCCTCCACCAAGGGACATGCTCAACTGGTTACGGTCAAACAACTGAGAAGCAAATCTGTGGTATTAAGCAGAATATTATTATTATTATTAATATATAAAGGATTGAGCCTGTTGAAGACACACAAAATGTCGAAATATCGTTCACTAGATGACAATGGCACTCTTCTTTTAATTTTGACTCTATTATTATTATTGTTATTATTAAGCCCTAAGTAGGATTTATGAGCCCTATGATATATTGATATATTTTGCAGAGCCTTGAAAGCAGTAAATAATCTGAATTATATATCGTAGCAGTTCACAGTTTCCCGGTGGCTATGCAAGCTGTTGCTACAACTGTATATTGAGGACACACGTAGATGATTTGTGGGAAGGGTAAGATAGGAATTATTACGAACCACAGTATACTTTTGTGCATGTTGTAGGCTTAATATTAGAGCAATGTGACCAGGGCACAGGAGTAATATAAAAATGTGATGCTAAAACTTTTTGTTAATTTTTACTACCAACCCATCAGAAACATCTGGTTCCATGATACAGAATTTCAGTTTTAACCATTTAACATTCAGATTAATCCATCATCTTTAATGCTTTTTTATCCACATTGTTTCATATTGATCATCTCAGCTTTGTGGTTTTGATAATGTGATTGTTTATGTTTAGAGTGACTTTGTAGGGTAGGTGTGAGAGGCCAGATCTGGCCAGTTTGAACATAAAATCAGATAAAATATTTGGGCCGGATATGGCCTGTTTGAATGTTAAATGGTGAAAGTGTTGTAAGTTAAAAACTTTCCATTAAAATTTCATGTTAATTTATATTCCAGACACCAGTTTAATAATGATAAAGTTTGTTAAATTCTCCATTCTTTTCAAAATTCATTAAAATGAAACAGTGTATTTCAACAGAAATATGGTAGCAAATGGCTCAAGTGATATAAATTAAAACCTTCCATCAAAATTTCCTTCTGCAAACACCAGATTAGTGACAAAGATATTTTACTAAATTCTTCATTATTTTCAAAATTAATTCAATAAAAATTCAGTAACAAAAGGGTTAACAATCCCTGAATTAACTGAACATCATAAGAGATTTCTATATTTTTCTGCAGTTTTATTATTAGCAGTAACATTTGCTTTTAAATAATCAAAATCGCTGACATGGCCGATGACAGTACTGCCTGATTGGAACATTAAAAGCACATCCGAGTGTGATCATTGTCAGGGCCACATATTGGCTTCCATGCCAGTGGCACGTGAAACACAACATTCAAGTGTAGTTGTTGCCAATGCTGCCGGACTGGCTCTTGTGCAGGTAGCACATAAAAAACACCTTTTGAGCACTCCTCAGTCAAACTGTCCAATCCATGCCGGCATGGAAAGCGGACGTTAAATGATGATGATGATGATTCAAGACCTGCCACATCCACTTCCTTAGTATTAGATTTTCTGTAATTATTTATTCGGCTGTGTGGTAAGTAGCTTGCTTACCAACCACATGGTTCTGGGTTCAGTCCCACTGCGTGGCACCTTGGGCAAGTGTCTTCTACTATAGCCTCGGGCTGACCAAAGCCTTGTGAGTGAATTTGGTAGACGGAAACTGAAAGAAGCCCGTCATCGTTGCCTTTCGAGCGAGATTGTTGCCAGTTCCCCTGGACTGGTTCTTGTGCGGGTGGCACATAAAATACACCATTTTGAGCGTGGCCGTTGCCAGTACCGCCTGACTGGCCTTCGTGCAGGTGACATGTAAAAGCACCCACTACACTCTCT
>NC_068981.1:3089839-3116709 GCF_001194135.2 Octopus bimaculoides | reverse complement strand
GTCAAATCGTCCAACCCATGCTAGCATGGAAAGCGGACGTTAAACGATGATGATGATGATGATGATGATATATATATATTTATAAACATAATTAAGGGATCAGCAAGCATTTGCTTCACCATATACCGAAGTTCAGAAATAGCAGCTAAAAAAGCTGAGACTTTAAAGTTTAAATGGTTAGTTTTCATTGTTTTTTCTTCTTGTTTTTGCCTTTGTGAGTTACAAGTAATGCTATCTGTTGGAGTCTCAGCTTTTTTAGCTGCTATTTCTGAACTTCGGTATATGGTGAAGCAAATTCTTGCTGATCCCTTAATTATGTTTATAAATGTATGGGAACTTTTAAATAGGTTCTCCACCGATAATGGTGCTTACATACCGAAGGGCTTGGTAAAAATTATTAATTGTTGATTTATTAATAAATTAATAAATTGATAAATCTTTACCCTTTTAATTTGTAATTATATATATATATATATACACACACACATACAAATATATATATAGTCTGTATATATATATATAATATATATATGTGTGTGTGTGTGTGATAGGCTTCTTCTAATTTCTGCCTTCCAAATCCTCTCATAAGTCTTTGGTCTTCCTAGGGCTATAGTAGAAGACAAAGGTATTTGCTTCACGTGCCAAGCTGAGAGATTGAACTTGAGACCATAGAGTTAGGAAGCAAGCTTCTTAACCACAGTTGCGCCTGCGTGTGTGTGTTAGAGTGTGTGAAAGAGATAGAGAAAGAGAAAGCTTGGTACAGAAACACAAATTTTGATACATTTGTCATGATGTCTTCTACAAGAAGCCTGTACTTCTACTGACATTGCAATGTACAACAATGTTTTAAAGAAATGTATTCAGCTTTTGATGAGCAAAATTAAGCTGGATGTGAGGAGAACTCAATTAAAAATGGAATATCCATTTTGTGTTCTATGAGAAGCTATTTAAAGCAAGTTATATTAACTGTCTCTAGCAAGGACAGGTCAATTGTTTGACCTCAGCTTTCATAGTAAGCTGTGCAATTTCCTGCTGGAAGTCATAAGCAACAATGATTGATTTATTCTTAAAGAGATGAAGACAATACTTTGGTGTAGGCATAGCTATGGGTTAAGAAGTTTGTTTTTCAACCTCGTGGTTTCAAGTTCAGTTCTATGTTGGGCCAACAAATGCCTAGTAAATGGATTTAGTTGGTAGAAACTGAAAGAAATACATTGTGTGTGTGTGTGAGGTTTGTGCCTTGTCTTGATATTATGCAATAGCTGTATGTAAATGAGCATCACCGTCATATAAGCAGTATCCTTGATTTCCAATCGTCCATGGGAATGTGTATGGTCAGGGGAAATATTACCTTGCTTGGAAAGAGTTGAGTGTTAACAACAAAAAGGGTATCCATCCAATGGAAAATCTTTCTTGATGAATTCTGGAACTTCTTGTTAACAGAACTTGAATGTGAAGAAACTCTTTTGAATATAAGTTTAAAAACATGAGTGTAAGAGCTATATGCGTTGAGCAATTTAGCTTCCTTTCAAAACTTCTCAGAATATTTCCAAAAGCTGATGGTATCCCAGAGTTGTCTCCCCTGCCTTCCATGGCTAGAATTAATGATCTTTCTCTTGTTACTACTTGTGTAATTGCAATTAATCAATAATTCATTTTACAGTACATTAAGTATGTTAGAATGTATTTCACTATTTGTCTTTGATGCAGTAGGCATCCCTAGATCCCTTCATCACTAACTTAAATTTATTTTGTGAATCAAGTATACACACACTCACAAATATATCTAATGATATGCATATATTATGGCACTGCTTTTTAACCAAATAAACATCAAAGTTTCAAAACTTTCACATATTTTTTTGTTGTGTTAACTATTATGGATTGCTCATTAACAATCAATTCATTAATAGCTTTTATTGCATTTTAATTATCTTTCAAACAATAAGATTAATTTGACAATGATAAGATCCAGTAAAAAAACAAACAAACAAACAAAAACAAAGAGTTGTCATCAAGAGTAAATTTGTCATTGGTTTTATTGTTAATAATTGAAAATACAACATGTCTGAAAAATGAGATTAAACTTTGTGGTTTAATTCTGTATAAGAATGTTGCACTTGCCCCAGTAATTTAGTTGGATATCTTTGTGATGGTGTGTGAATGAAAAAGAAAGAAGGAAAGAAAGAGAGGGAGTGAATAAATACAAGTGCCCCCTGCTAATGGGAGATCATTAAGTTAGTAGTAATCTAGTCATTGGATGTGGCAGAATGTTCATGTTGACCAGTCTATTGTGAAACTACTGATATTGAACTTAGTCTAACTTAACACATGGCTGCATCTCTCCCCTGTCCCCCTGTCCTTCTCTGTCTATGAGTATGTCCATTTGAGATCTGTATGTTCTTTGTTACTCTTCTTATAAATGGTGATTGGCTTAATTAAAGCTTGACTGATTTTCAGTCAATGATTTGGGATTTGTTTGAATGTTTTGCTGACACCAATGAAAGAATTTGATGTGAAGTTGATGGGCATCATTGGTTAGATTTTTCATGATGCCATTACTCAGCTGGAAATATCCTCTTTTGTCATCTATTAAAAGAATCCAGGTTCGAATTCTAATGGAAACCCTCCCACAATGTTTTCTAATTGCTAAACGATGATGATGAACTTTAAAAGACCAGGATTTTGTTTGAATATATATTATTATCAAATATATTAATACACCAAAAATTCTAATGTTTCTGGAAGCAGTGATGCCGTTTTCCTGATGAAACATCTTGCAAGTTGTATGTAACCTTTGAAATGGAAGATAAACATTAAGAATCTTATGATTGATCTTTAGAGAAAGTATTTTATGTGTTTTTGTTGTACATTGGGAAGCAGACCTGGAGTAGAGAGAGCATGTCATTGATGAGGTCATAAATAGCAAGAAAAGTATTTTGACAAACCCAGCTTATTGACTGATTGATCGAACAATCAATTAGTTAATTGGTTAAATAGTTAACCAAGTGACTAACAATAATAATAAAAGAAGTGAAACAGAACCAGCAAATATATTTATTAGTGGCATAATGACCCTCCCAAGGTACAAGAAAATCTATTTCAGCTCACATGAAAGATCTTGCCAACCAAATACAAAAATATAATGTGTTAGGATAGATAAAAGAAATAGGGTAAATGAGTTTATCAGGAACTTTCAGGCTCATAAGGTCAGAGCTTATCTTACATTCCATGGCGTATAAGCAGCTGAGAGATTACAAGAGTCTCTGGTATCGTTAAATATCTTATTTTTGGGTTGTGTACACTATACTAGACAAGATTTGAACTTGGAGCCTTTATTTCCAAATTAAGGTTAATAACGATCATTCTGGTGAATCTGTGAGAGTTTTTTTTTTTCACATCCAGGTGTAGGAGTGGCTGTGTGGTAAGTAGCTTGCTTACAAACCACATGGTTCTGGGTTCAGTCCCACTGTGTGGCGCCCTGGGCAAGTGTCTCCTACTATAGCCTTGGGCCGACCAAAGCCTTGTGAGTGGATTTGGTAGACAGAAACTGAAAGAAGCCCATCATATATATGTATGTATATATATATATATATATATATATATATATATATATATATATATATATATATATATATATATATATGTATGTATGTATACATATGTGTGTATAGGTTTGTGTGTCTGTGTTTGTCCCCCCAACATCACTTGACAACCGATGCTGGTGTGTTTACGTTCCTGTAACTTAGCGGTTCGGCAAAAGAGACCGACAGAATAAGTACTAGGCTTACAAAGTATAAGTCCTAGAGTCGATTTGCTTGACTAAAGGCGGTGCTCCAGCATGGCCGCAGTCAAATGACTGAAACAAGTAAGAGTAAGAGTATCCTGTTCAAGTAACAGTGAATGGTGCCGCTAAAGAAGTAATGGCTTATGTCTCTTGTTTCCAACGGTGAAAGTTAAGATGATTTAAACCATTCTCGATAGTTCTCATACTTATCAAAAGGTTTCTCTTGTTTGGGTTCAAAGGAAAGTCAAGGATACTATGTCAGGTGAAATAGCAGGGTGAAGGGTTTTATCAAAAGAGTCAGCAATGCTAAACTGAAAACCCTTAATAAGGTTCCCTTCAACCAATAGGTTTGATGGATGACTAATGCCTTGTTGAATTCATCCATTCTTGTAGACAGGTACTGGTCTTTTGCCACCCTCTACACACCAGGGTGGGACCCTAGAATGGTGTTGCCACTTTAGTCACTGATGGCTTGACCGTTAAATAGGTAGTACTCGTTTACAGGATTATTTTGAACAGCAAATCATTTTTAAATGACCTGACACTCAATAACTTATCAGGAATCTCTATAACATTGAGACTGTCACAGGGTTCTGTACTAAGTCCCTTGCTATTCATGTTATACATAAACAATTTGCCTCAAGAAATCACCTCCCCTCTGCTGTGTGTGTCTTGTCCTCTGTCACCACTTTATAACCAGTGTTGGTGTGTTTATATCCCCGTAACTAAGAGGTTGATAGCATAAGTACCATGCTTTTAAAAAATATGAACAGGGGTCAATTTGTTTGACTAAAATTCTTTAGGATGGTGTCCCAGAATGGCTACAGTGTCATGAATGAAACAAGTAAAAGATAAAAGATACAATTTTATTTTTTGTAAATACTAAATCTCAGTTTATTGTTTGTGAAAGCTGGTCTCAAGGCAATATCAACGGAGAGATTTTTGTTTTAGTTCCAGTCAACACTGAAAATACTGATTTGCACAATTATGCTGTGGCAAATGATAGAAGGGTCTCCACTGCTAATTTCAACAACATTAAAAATTCAGCAGGAAAACCAAACCAAAAAGCATTTAACCCTTTCATTACCGTATTTCTTTTGAGATGTTCTGTGTTTCTTTCAGTTAATTTTAAATATAATGAAGAATTTAGTACAATAACTTAGTTATCATTAAGCTAGTGTTAGGAACATAAATTGTGACTAAGGTTTTATTTCAAAACTTATGAAAACAAAACATTTGTACTACAGAGTCAGAGGCGGTTTCAGCCAGGCTAGTACCAAACAGGTTAAGGTTTCATAAAAAATTCAAGAATGAAGGTGTAAAGAATTGCCAAGTGGTTAGGATGTTCCACTCATGATCATAAGATCATGGTTTCAACTCCCAGACCAGGTGGTGTGTTGTGCTCTGAATTAAAACACTTCATTTCACATTGCTCCAGTCTGGTCAGCTATAAATGAGTTCTAGCAATAGACAGGAAGTTGACCCTGTGATTGTCTGGCATCCCATCCAAGGGAAGAGTTGTAATCTCAGTTACTTATCTGCTATGGAAAGTGGGTTAAATTTTGACCTTAGGAGACCCAAGGCTCAAGACAAACTATGAAAATTCAAGCCTCTGGTTTGAATCACTTGAAAATTCTGCATATTCTTCTTAAGCTTTTAACAGCTAATGTTTTATGTACTCTACTTCTGCATGAGTCTTGGATCCAGACACTCCAAATAATCAATTACTATTTGCTAAATCAAATCAAAATTCATTGTTTTAAAGCCATGTCCAAAGAAAAACATCACAAGCTGGGATCAATACAAAAACCTCATGTTAAATACATCACCTACAGAGATAGGAATACCAAAAGACAGAATGGCAGCTGAATGGTTCCTTTCCTTAGAAAAGGTAAGATATGCTAAAGTCTTAGCAATACCATGGACAAAAAAATTGCAGAATATCCTAACTGTAGATAGGGTTGATACCAGAATATTCAGTATCTAAAGCTATCCTTACACTATAACCCTTCTCCTACTCCTACAATGAATGTCTATCCTCCCACTCCTACAATGTGTGATCCTTCACCCATCTTTACAGTGTGTACTTCTTCACCTAGCCCTACAGTGTGCTCCTCCTATCCCTACAATATGTGCCTTTCTCCCAGCCCAACGATGCATGCCCCTTCACCCAACCCTACAATGTGTGCACCCTTTCTCCCAGTTCTACAATGTGTGCACCCTCTTCTCCTAGCCTTACAATGTGAGCACATTTTTTCCGTCTACAATGCGCGTTCCTAACCCTACAATGTATGTACCCTTTTCCCAGCCCGACAATTTACGTCCCTTTAACAATTTTCTCTAGTCATCCCCCTCTTTACACAAGCTGACAAATTATTAATTCGGTCCCAATAATCTATAGAAACAGAATCATACATATCACTGATAAATCATTTGTTATCTGGAAAATTTTTGAATGTTAAGCCCTGTCTAACTCAGCCCGTTCTCCGTCCTTTCTTCCAGAAGTGATTCCTCACCTGATTTCTTTCATTACTGAGATTTCGTCATTTTAGTTGGATTAAGAAATTTTGCGTAAATTGTTTAGAATTAGTACAGCGCCTTCAGATTTTAGTTCCAGAGGCAATTTCCTAGTTTGTCCCATGAGTTGCGTCGATCCTGCCTGTAGACTATAAAAAATACTGGAAACACAACGTGACATACAATACCTGAACAGTTAGCATTCCTGAATAGCGTGCCTAATAGCAATAACAAAACGCTGACAAAAATAAGTTATAATCATGCAACCAAAGATTGACTAAAGGCAGTACGTAGCTATAACCGCTGACCCGTGGATTACGACTGAATATATCACCTTCTATAAAGACCTGACAACTAGGAAGTCAAACTGAATAAGTAGACAGAAGGTGCACACAAAAGATTAACATATTCCGATAGGACACTCAAGATGCGAATGGAATTATAACAGAAGGAAACTTAATAATAACGGCATAATATCCCGCATTCCTTTGCTTACTTATAAACTGATTAGAGATGATGTAGAGACTGGAAATTCCTTTGTCTTCTTGTTTTGTTCTTTTATCAGTCAAGTTCCGTATCCCACTTTTTTGCATTCCATTCACATTAGATAGTATTGGGATCTTTCCATTCAACTTCCCCGTTCTTATTTAAAAAGAAAAAAAAAAGAATAACATTTTTCACACACATATATATATATTCGTTTTTTTTATGTATGAAATATAACATAATAATAATTTCTTTTTTCTTTTGTGTGTCATTTGTCATGTCAAAAGATACGAAAAATCAAATTTAGTTGTTAGACCGACCTATTCCATAAGAAGCCTTCATATCGGACCGTCTTCGGAATATATTGCTATTAACGGAATATGGTCCTAGCCTCAGCTAGCACCAGTCACATAGTCTCTCCTTGTGACACGTTAATCTGCAGACGTGATTACGTAACACGACTAAGGTTCCTTTCACACCAAATCCCCACCTAATTTGCAACCCCCTATTATAATCTTAAAAATTATCTACTGTTGCCATAGAAACAACTAACTTTCCATGATAAGTCGCTTAAATTCGTATCGAAAGTTATTTCAGTTAAACTTTATTGATATCCGTATCTGTTGACTTACTTCACAGTTATTTTTAGCTTATTTCTCTAAAATGTTATGATTGGATGATATCAACCCAAACTCGGCTGTTGACGGGAATCAATTACCTTCACCATAATTTGCCAAGTTAAATGTCAAAATAAGACAAAGATAAACACTTTGACTTAGAGTCCAATTATATTCCGAATTAATAAATATAATTTCATTTTTAATTAGTTTTTTAAAGCGGGGAGGAAATATATTAAGAAGTTTAATTGAATTAAAAAAAAAACTACGCCATGTATTGTCGAATATCTTGCTGTAAAATGTAAACTTTATCCTGATGGTCCATCGCTGTGACTGGCAGGTGTGTGTGTATTAATGTTATTAACATCGTGGGGTCAATATTTTAGGCATTTACTGACTTCCTCTGATAGTCTTACTTAAATTGCTCCCTTTTTGGTTCTTGTCTCTGTTTTTTTATTTCTCACCTGGACTGTACCCGATAAAAGCAAATGATGAAACGGAGACAAAAAGGTAAACGTTTCGCTTCGTCTCTTTTAAGTTTGTCGTGTGTGTGTCTCTCTCTCTCTCTCTCTCTCTCTCTCTATATATATATATATATATATATATATACACAATACACATACCCACACATACATAATTACATACTTACACACACACACTATATATATATATATATATATATATATATATATATATATATATCCCGTCCTGATTGTGTATTTTTAATTTAATATATATCATACATAGGATGAATTATTTATTTCATAACATACATAATAGGTTTATTATTCAAAGTTGTTGCCAGAACAAAGAGGAAAAAAAATTATGGAGCTACGTTAGTTATTAAAAAGATGTTTGAAATGTTTATATCATTGAAGAATAGAAACAAATGAAGCCTTAGAAGAAAATCGAAAATCGTTTTTACATTTTCAATATTTACAGCAAATTTTGGAAAAATATGTAGATTATGTAATATTTATTTATTAAATGATCATCGTAAACGGTAGTAGCCGATTGTTTCCTGATTACTTATACATCCATGTATGTTTATTATATATACACGGGTCTATAGTGTTTGCATAAGCGTATACTTTAATCGCCTTATTACTGAAATTGTTTTAATTATCATATTGTTTGTTAATTAAATGAAAACAAAATTGTATTCTTCTTTATCGATCTTAAAAGTTTTTTTTTTTTCTTGTCTCATGTCTAGTTTCACTTCTTTGTATCGCTGTGGTCCGATGACTAAATTGATAATTCTGATTTGTGGGAGTAATTGGCAAATAGCAAGAATGTTTCGATGTTTCTAAACTATAAATTCATTAATTAGATTTGGCAATGACCGGAAAAATCATTGACTCAATAAGAAATATAAAAAAAATAACAGAGGTACTTAAATGTTTAATCTTTATCGAATAGATTTATTCTTATCCTTACTAGTTACGATATTTGGTTATATCTAAACTATATTTTGTTATTAATTAGGAATATTAACTCACGATTATTCCACACTTAGTTTACAATCGGCTTTTCTCATCAAAGATTCTCAAGATATTCAGCTGGAAATTTTTATGTATATTATTAACAACATAGGAGAGGCATGAGCACCATCACCCTTCATTTTCTTTACAAATTTATTTGTTCGTTCATGTGCAAGGAACCCTCTTTCTATAGTTTTTATTCATGAGTATATTTGTTACTTAATTTCCGTGTGAAAACCCTGTTTTACTGATCTTCCACATGATTTAACTGAAATGAAAACAACCACACTTGCTACTGAAGACATTCATATAACATGCTGTTAGGACAAACCACTTCCTTCTTTGTTAGTAAATACATTCTATTAATAAACTCCGTATCTTACAATATTTCGTTGTTTTACCATTTTGTATATCGTAAATACGGTTACATCAGCATAGGTCTTTAAACAACTATCTGGTAATAGAGTATTCAATGATCTAACTTTGTTTCCAGCCATGCAACCATTTGGCACGCAATATGAAAACCATAATACAACGTGTCTTTCATGTTCCTTAGTCGAAAAAGTCATATTAAATTACTCTAATATCAAACGATTTTAGTCTGTAATTCAAATTCAAAACGAACAGAAACAAAAACATTATTTTCCATTTCGCTTGAGTAATTCTTGCGACAGAACAAAAGGAAACGTGTTTATGTTTTCGACATGGCATATTGATTTTGTTTTTGTTTTTTAATTTATGAATAAGATAACCAAACCATTGAAACGACTACCTAATACACTTGCTTGCTCCGGATAATGACTTAATCTTAATCCAGCACATCTAAAGTTTTGGTTCTTTGTCAATTTGCCAGAAATTTTCTTTCGCTTTAGTTCTATCCATTGTTTTAACCGAGTAAACATTAATCAGGTCTTCTTACACATTCGCTCTCTTGATATTGAACAAAGCCACTTATCAAATGGCACTGCTATTTCGTGCTCACTATTATTAATTTGGATTTCTATTTTTTTTCTCTGTTTACCTTTAGTCGTTTGGCATTTAGCCTATTTTTCTGAATTCGTAATTATTCCTGCAGCTCTTCGACAAATTCAGTAAAACGATTCGGATGTTAGCATATGAAAATTCCCAAGTTCATCCAGTTTTGTCCATTCTGTGTTCTTAAATTCATTCTGGGTTTATTGTTTCAAGAATTAAGATATGTGAACTGCTGAGAGGGAAAAAATTAATCAAAAGTTATAGTAATTCTCTAATCTAATCAATTATTGGAAGTGGACGACAATATCTTGGAATAAAAATCTTCAGGTTTGGAATAAGTTTAGGACTTTTCTTCTAAAGATAAGATATTAATCTCTCGGCAGAGTTCTAGAATAGCTGTCCTATGGAACTTCCTGGGAAAAGGGTTTCTTTGTATTTCATTTTTTAGTATTACTGTGTTTAATATGTGAAGGCGCGTGGCCTAGTGGTTACGGTGTTGCATTCACATCATCAAATCGTAGTTTCGATTCGAAGACGGGTGGTGCGTTGTGTTTTTAAAGCAAAACACTTCAGTTCACGTTACCCCAGTTTAGTCGGGTGTAAATGAGTTCCTGCAATAACTAGGAAGTTAACCCCGTGAACGTCTGACATCCTGTTCAGTGCAGTGTTGTAATTTCAGTCACAGAGTTAAGCTCTGGCTCACGACAGACCTAAGTCCAATGTGTAAATTACAATTCGGAAAATTGTTTTTTTTTATTCTGTTTTGTCAAAAATTTCAATTGTTTACGTTTTTGCCCCTCCCTTCCGTACCCGCTTCCCTTCCCCATGGGGCATGAAACTTCGGGAGACATTTACTCCAAAACTCTGACAATCTTTTATTGAGCAGCCATGTATCTCCTGTACAGTAAGAAAACCTGTTCTGACCCCTTTCTTCATACATTTAACCCCCATCATCGTCTTGAAACTAACTCCTTCTCAACTGTAGCCTTCGCTCAGTCAAAGGCAGTCCTGTGAGCTACATAACAACCTCACCAGTGCTTGTGCCACAAAAATGGTACCCAGAACATTCTGTAAAGTCGTTGATGTTAGGAAGGGCATCCAGCCATAAAAATCATGCCAAAGCAAATGTTGGAACAAGACACATAATTCACTGGATTCTGTAAAATCGTCCAACCCAAGCTGGCATGGAAAATGGACTTTAAATGATGATGGTGATCATCATCATCATCATAAAAGATTAAGATGTGTATATCAGAAACATGTTACATGATAGTGAGAATTGAGTTATAAAGGTGAAAGACTAGCATTGGTCGGATAGGAATCGGTTGAGAATTTGAGTGTAGTGGAACATTAAAAGCACCATCTGAGCATGATTGTTGTCAGGGCCACTGACTCCCCTGCTGGTGGCATGTAAAAAGCACCTTTCGAGCGTGATCATTGCCAGCGTCACCTTACTGGCACGTGAAAAACAACATTCGAGTGTGGTTGTTGCCAGTACCGCCTGACTGGCCCTTGTGCTGGTGGCACATAAAAAGCACCCACTGCAGTCTTGGATTGGTTGGCATTAGGAAAGGCATCCAGCTGTAGAAACTTTGTCAGATCAGATTGAAGCCTGGTGCAGCCTTCTGGCTCGCCAGTCCTCGGTCAAACTGTCCAACCCATGCCAGCATGAAAAGCAGACGTTAAACGATGACGACGACGATGATGATGATGGCCATGGAAGGAGTTAGTTTTAAGAAACATTCGACAATGCTCGGGAAAAGTGACTAATGAAAATGGATGATGTTTGTTTGGTGGTGATTAAAGTCATGGATATCAACCAAAGCATTTTTACATTTCTTAGATTTGATATATGTGAAGTAGGTTCAGTGAAGGGTAAACATCAAGGAAGAGATAGTAGTACAAAATATGTAATTCACACCAATATATAAACAACCATATGATTGTTATATTTTATGTCATAAGATACACAGGGGATCTGTCTGGCTAAGGTTTAATATAAAAATACAAATGTGAATTATTTCAAAGAACTCCACTATACTGCCACTTCTGATAATCAGCTCTTGTACAAAGAAACTTGGTTTTCTCATCAGGGTCAACAGATAGTTGTTGATATTTCACTAATTTGTCTCACAGTGGAATATTGTACTCATATGTGGGATCACAACACTATCTCTACTCACTAACTTTGATTATACAACATAAAAGCTAATTGGCGTGATGTAAATTTATTCACTGAAATGCATAAGTGAGGCCCACTTACTGATCCCCAATGTCTATGAATTCTTTTCCTATTCATCTTCATCATCATCATCATTTAATGTCTGTCTTTCATGACTTTCTGGCATGCGCTACATGGTTCAACAGGACTGCATCAAGCCCTAAAGTCAGCTCTAGTATGGTTTCTGTAACTGGATATCCTTTCTAATGCCTACCACTTTAGAGTATACCAGGTGCTTTTTCCTTAGCACCAGCACTAGTGAGTTTGTCAATTAACTTGCAAGACAAAAGATGGAGGTATTGTAGAAAGAGAGAGAGAGAGCTGGCTTTATATCTGGTGTTGAGAGGTTGAAGTATGATAAGACGACAAGAACAGTTCAAACTAGATAAGTTTTAAAAAACTCTCCCAATTCACCAACTTCCACATCTCTGCTGTCCCCTTATCTGTATGTTACCTCTCCCCTTCCCTTTTATTATTAACTCATGAAATATTAATATACAACCCTTCATACTAAAGGCTGCTTCATTGAAGAACTTTCTTCTCTCCCAAAACACTAGTCTTCAAGTTTTCAAAGCTATTTCACTTATACCTTCACTTCATTAACTCTAAACTTTGTAAGATAAAGATCACATCGTATTTGATTAACTTCTCAAACATTGTTCATTGTTAGTAAGCTATCATGTGTTATGCCAGATCTGTCTAAGCAACAGTCATAATCATCTGCACCAGTGTTCATACATACCACCAATAACACATACTAGTGTTAATATATACTAGTATATTCTTTACTCTAGGCACAAGGCCCGAAATTTTTGGGGAAGATGCCAGCCAATTAGATCGACCCCAGTATGCAACTGGTGCTTAATTTATCAACCCCGAAAGGATAAAAGGCAAAGTGGACCTAGTCGGAATTTGAACTCAGAATGTAAAGACAGACGAAATACCGCTAAGCATTTCGCCCGGTGTGCTAACGATTCTGCCAGCTCACCGCCTTTTATATACTAGTATATTGCCAGGTGAAATGCTAAGTGACATTTCATCTGTCTTTACATTCTGAGTTCAAATTCCACCGAAGTCGACTTTGCCTTTCTCCTTTTGGGATCAATAAATTAAGTACCAGTTATGCACTGGGGTTGATGTAATCAACTTAATCCCTTTGTCTGTTCTTGTTTGTCCCCTCTATGTTTAACCCCCCCCCCCACTGTGGGCAATAAAGAAATAAATATATACTAGCATTACCATCACGTCATTTAAACCTTGCGCTCCCTACAGAGCATAGGCCATCAGTGACCCTTCTCCAATTGGGGCTGTCTTTCTCCCAGATCTTGTTCATTTTGAATTGTCATTGTTTGCTTGTGTAACTTTGATTTTTTTTTTTTCTAGGTAGGGGTGTTGGCCTTATAAAACCCATTTTTACCTGTAGGCAGAGGTGATCCATTTTAGTCTGGTCTTTACCTTTCACCTGTCTGTCAGGAGCCTGGGGTAAACAACCCACCACCCTGCAACAAGGACTGGACCTTACAGTGGCAGTATTATGATGTACCAGCATTACTACATTCTAGTATTAACATGTACCAGTGTTTATATATGGGAACGTGCATAGCTTAGTGGTTAGGGTGTTGGACTTGTTATCACAAGATTGTGGTTTCAATTCCTGGACCAGACAGTGTGTTGTGTTTTTGAGCAAAAATTTCATTTCATGTTGCTCCAGTCCACTCTGCTGGAAAAAATTAGTAATCCTGCGATGGACCAGCATCCTGTCCGGTGGGACACACCAGGGAAACCAGGAAACTGGCCCTGTAAGTCTGTATGACTTGGAAAGGATCTTATTATTATTTTTAGTGTTTATATACGCCAGTGTTCATGTTGATTGATGTGAAATTTAAACTATATTTTTTTTCTGTTTTTTTTTTTTTTTGTCTGTCATCATTTTAATGATTTCTTACCTTGCAGATGTTCAACTCAATTGATCATACCAAGAAAAATCAATTTTTAGAACAAACCAAGGCTGCCAGAGAAGAACGAGCATTTGAGCGAAGGAGAGACAATGCTGCCATTAAAATTCAAGTAAATATATATTTATCTATCTGTATGTCTATCTGTCTATCTACCTATATTTCTATCTTTCTGTCTATCTATCTATCTATCTATCTATCTATCTATCTATCTATCTATCTATCCATCTACACACACATACACACAATGTGCAAACATCGAAAACTATATTTATAGTAATCAAAAGCTTAATTGATAACTCATTTTGTGAAGGAATTTGGTTGAGAGGAAACTGCTGGAAGCCCATTGTATATGTGTGTATATTAATTGCTAGCTAGCACATAGTATTTTGTTTTGCAACCACAATATATTACAAAGCATATTAAAGGTTTACAAGTCAATATTGTGCCGTGCTTTTGTGTTACAGTGCAATGTCCTCATTTTAAAGTTTATTTCTACAGAAAGCACCATCCAAACGTGGCTGATGCCATGTCGCCTTGACTGGCTTCCATGCTTGTGGCACATAAAAAGCACCATCCAATCGTGGTTGATGCCAGTCCCACTGGCCCCTTGTAAAAAGCATCCACTACACTCTCAGAGTGGCTGGCGTTAGGAAGGGCATCCAGCTGTAGAAACACTGCCAGATCAGTTTGATGCCTAGTGCAGCCTCCTGACTTCCCAGACCCCATTTGAACCGTCCAACTCATGCCAGCATGGAAAACGGATGTCAAACGACGACGATGATGATGATGATGATGATTTTCTATAGAATTTAGAGCCAGCACTGAAAGTCATGATATTTCATACTCAAATACATTTATATAAACAATGCAATCCAAGATAGCAAAAACTGGTAATGCTTGTTCTTTCATCAGTAGCAGTAGTTGATGGGTTGGATGTCTTGCTGGTGGAAGAGCAATAACTCTTGAAATATGCATAAACACCCATAATATGTTTTTTATATCTTTGATCGCATTGTTTACATAAATGCGTGTGTGGGTGTGAGTGCATTGCTGTCTCCTTACTTTGACTTCTTGTGATAGCTGCAAATAAGCCTCACCGTTATACAAACAGTGTCATTCATTTCTAATCTTAAAACAAAACGTGCAAGCCAAGTAAGATCGTTGCCAGTGCCCCTGGACTGGTTCTTGTGCAGGTGGCACATGAGATGCACCATTTTGAGCGTGGCCGTTGCCAGTACCGCCTGACTGGCTCCCGTAGGATTTTCGAGCGAGATCGTTGCCAGTGCCCCTGGACTGGCTTGTGCGGGTGGCACATAAAAGACACCATTTCGTGCGTGGCCGTTTTCGTGCGGGTGACACGTAAAAGCACCCACTACACTCTCTGAGTGGTTGGCGTTAGGAAGGGCATCCAGCTGTAGAAACTCTGCCAAATTAGATTGGAGCCTGGTGTTGCCATCCGGTTTCACCAGTCCTCAGTCAAATCGTCCAACCTATGCTAGCATGGAAAGCGGATGTTAAACGATGATGATGATGATGATGATGTGTCTGATCATGAGGAAATATATTACCTTACTTGGGAGCAGGTAAGGATTGGCAACAAGAAGGGCATCTAGCTGTAGAAAATCTGCCTCAATGAATTCTACCTGACCCATGTGAGCATGAAAAAGTGGATCTTAAATATACATTACATTTTCATAATAAACACAATTACATTTTCCCATTTGCTTAATAAATATTTCTTTAGTACAGCCTTATTAGTTCACACTTAATACAATGAAACATTATTAGGTTGCTCTTAATTGAATGTGGCCTTCAAATACATAATGGTTCACTTCACCCTGCCTCTGCTATACCATCCAAGTAAAACATTATCCTCAAAATAAACAAATATATAAACATTTTAATTCTGACTTTGTCTAACAATGGTTGTAATTCTAGACTAATTTCTTAATTTAATTTCGTTTTTTTTTCCTTTCTTTTCTTTTAACAACTGTTTCAGCAAATTTAAACCATTTAAAGAACTAGTTTGTTGCTAAGTCAAAGAGTTACTCACTCTTCTATTAAGCCATGGAGTGACTAACACATATTAGATTCATGCAGTTACTAATCATCATCATCATCATTTAATGTCCGTTTTCCATGCTGGCATGGGTTGGATGGTTTGACAGGAGTTGATAAGGCTGGGGACTGCACCAGGGCCCATCATCTGCTTTGATAATGCTTCTACATTTGGCTGTCCTTCTTAATGCCAACCACTTTACAAAGTGTGCTGGGTGCTTTTTATGTGACACCAGCACCAAGTGTCTTTTACTATAGCCCCAGGCTGATGAAAGCCTTATGAATGGATTTGGTAGACAGAAACTAAAAGAGATCCATTGTGTGTATGTGTGTGTGTGTGTCCCCTCTTGACTTGACATCACATAATTATGGTAAATGAATGTCATTAATTTCCAATATTCTGTGAAGCATGTTTGGGCATAGGGAGATATTGTCTTGATTGGAAAGACAAGGAGGGCATCCAGCTGTAGGAAATAACTTCTTTAATAAATTCTATCCAACCCATGCAGACATGGGAAAGTGAATGTTAAAATGATGATGATGATGATGATGTAGTGCCATATGTAATATCATGATTCAATGTTTGTTAACATTTCTTATTGTTTAAATAAACATGAATTAAATTGATTTTGTTGTGTTTAAATGAAATTATTTCTCCATTTACAGTCTTTGTTTAGAGGTCATGTTTGCCGGGTCAAACTACAAACACAAGTTCGGTAAGTTGAAATATCCTTAATTCTTGAATTATACAATAAAGTTAGTCTTCATTTCTTTAATGGTTCTGGTCAGTAAATCATTTATGCTAATACACAATATTATTTATGGCTGCATGAGAAGATGAAAATGATCACATTAACAATTATGTATGCTTCCATATTTTTTATTACTCAGAACAGTTGTGTCTACATAAGTACAACAATTATTTGAATAAAACAGCATCCATGAGATGGTTATTGTGACAGTTAATAGTTTTCATTGCTTAAGATATTTTACTTTTTTATATGGAAATTGTTCATAGTAGGAAGGGCATCCAGCCGTAGAAACCATGTCAAATCTGACAGTAGAACTCAACATAGCCTTGCTGCTTGCCAGATCCTGTCAAACCGTCCAACCATCCAACCCATGTCAGCTTAGAAAATAGACGTTCAATGATGATGATGATAATGTTGAGAATAAGTAAAAAGGAACACTTTATCACAAAACTGACTGGTAGAGTTCTATGTAGAACTTAAAGTTGTTCTGCTCAGGAATTCAGTCTTCCAGCTTTTATAATATTCTGTCAAAACTCCTAGAACTTTCAGCAGAACTATTTGGTTGGAAAATTCATGAAATTTACACAAATTTGCAATCATGGAAAAGTGAATGTTAAAACAATGATTATGATTATATTTATTTGTTTCATATGATAATGTTTGTATGTTTTACCCAGCATCACTCTATTGTATTTATTATTGTTGGTATTTTATTTACAGGCAGGAGTTGGATTTACTTCTTCAAATACCCCAGACTATGGATATTGAATATAATCCAAAACAACGACCAGGTGAGCTAAATGTATGAGTTTTTAATAATTTATATTTTGGTATGCCAAAGTATATATTTCATTCACAGCATCCAACAGAGTTTATCTAAAAATATCTACTTAACTTCCTAAGAAGACATTTGATCCAGAGAACAGGAAATGAATTCCAATCTTGTTTTTAATTTAAAAAATTTCACTTTTTGTTATCTATAAAAAGAGCATTTCAAGTCTCAAATAATTTCAAAACAGCTGCCCTAGTCTGTTGTTCCTGCCTTGTCCTGTGCCCTTTCTTTTGATCACAGTGTTAATATTAGCCCTTTGGCATTTAAGTTAGTCATATCCAGTCCAAATATTCTACCTGTTTTATACTCAAACTGGTCAGGTTTGGCCTCTCACAACTATCCTACAATTTCATTCTACCAAGAAACTATTACATCATTGAAGTCTCACGGCTACAAGATAATGCATGATTAATTCAAAACAATGAGAATAAATAAATATTACATTTGACAGAGTAATCTGAATGCTAAACAGTATTTCATATGAAGACATTAACATTAATGATTTTCAGTTGTTTTCTTGATTAAATATCATTCGTTTGATGTCTTAATTATCTATTTTTGTGTTTCATTTCAGTGCTGGAACTTTTCTCTGCCTTAAAGAAGTTTCTGTTTGTCTTTAATATCAAAGAAGACAAAAGGGTAATTATTCCACTAAATATTGGAATTTCTCTTTAACCAATTATATTAAACTGTTTCCATTGATTTGGTCAGGAAAATTAGAGTCTTGCCCCAGGTCAGCCCTAAATGATCCCAGGCATAATGTATCCAGAGACAGATTATTTAGTGTGTCTGGACATGTCAATGTCCCTCTTACAACTCTCTTAATGTTTACTTTTCCTTCTTTTTGTGTTTTAATCTGTGTACTCTGCATGTACTTCTTTGCTTTCATTGATGTCTTTCTCTACTTGATTTGTATATCTGCTTTCCGTTCTTTCTTTTACCCTTTTCCAATAAGTTTGCAGTGCACCTGAGCACTGTAGACAATTAGTTCATTATTATTATTATTAAAGAGGGTGAGCTGGCAGAATCGTCAGCATGCTAGGCTAAATGCTTAGCAGCATTTTGTCCATTTTTATGTTCCAAGTTCAAATTCCGCTGACATTGACTTTGCCTTTCATCCTTTTGGGGTTGATAAATTAAGTACCAATTAAACACTGGGGTCGATGTAATCAATTTACCTGCTCCCCCGAAATTGCTGGCCTTGTGCCAAAATTATTATTATTATTGAGTGATAGAGTAGCACATTCCATCAAAATGACTCTTGGGTACAAACATTCAAAGCTCAATATACCCTGATTACCCGTCTGATAAGGGTACACCAGGCATATGCATCACAACCCTATGTGCACAATATAGTGACCTCATATCAAGATAGACAGCACATGACTTTTTATGAGGCCGAGTAGCCCATCCTGCTCATAAGGGTTGTTTAAGGATTATTATCATTATTATTATTACGGTAACGAGCTGGCAGAATCATTAGTGTGCCTGATAAAATGCTTAGCGACATTTTTTCCAGCTCTTTACGTTCTGAGTTCAAATGCTGCTGGAGTCAACTTGGTCTTTTATCCCATCAGGGTTGATAAAATAAGTACCAGTTGAGCACTGGAGTCAATGTAATTGACTAGCCTTCTCCTGCCAAATTTTGGGCCTTGTGCCTATAGTAAAAAGTATTATCATTATTATTTTAGGGTAGTAGAATGTGATTTGAGGGAGATTTGGCTGTTATCTCTTGCACGTTGATCAACTCTGTATAAATTTCGTTGATGGCTCAGGACAGTTTCTGTGTAAGATTCTGATGGTGTTATAGAATCCTCTTGGACCATAACTAGAGGTTCAATCTAATAATTTTAATTAAAGGAATTACTCTGTTCCAAATCGTTGAACAAAGACTCTTGCCTCATGTGTTGCGAAGTGGAACCAAGTCCTGGACTGTGAAGTTGTAAAAGAAACTTCTTAAGGTGGCGAGCTGGCAGAAACGTTAGCATGCCAGGCAAAATGCTTAGCAGTATTTCGTCTGCTGCTACGTTCTGAGTTCAAATTCTGCCGAGGTCGACTTTGCCTTTCATCCTTTCGGAGTCGATAAATTAAGTACCAGTTACGCACTGGGGTCGATGTAATCGACTTAATCCCTTTGTCTGTCCTTGTTTGTCCCCTCTGTGTGTAGCCCCTTGTGGACAATAAAGAAATAAGAAACTTCTTAACCTCACATCCATGCCTGCTTCAGTTTAAATCAATTGATTTTAATTCGAACCTCTTGTTGATATTCAAAAATATCTTTCCTTTTTTTTCTGTTGTTGTTTTGCAGAGGTACGAGTATGTATGCCGTTACCTTCTTCTCAGTGTACAGTCTGAGAACACAAAAGTAAGTCTCCTTTCATGATTCTGAAATTTCCACCTATTTTTTGGTGTATGTATTACCACATATCACCTCCTCCTTACTCCCCCATGACCCATTCCTATTTTCCTTACATTACCCCCAAACCTAGACTCGTCATTGCCCACACCTCTATGTCCCCCATTCACTGCTTTCACTTCTGTCTTCATCTCTACCATCTGTCCCTTTTCTTTCTCACTCTCACAAATTTACCTTCCCACCCTTTCTCATCCACTGCCCCTATTTTCTCATATGCTCACCTCGTTCCTCAAACATATTCCCCAATATCTCATTCCCACCATCGTTTCTCCTTTTCCAGCCGGGATAGCCATGTCTCTGCTCTGCAGTAACACACCTGTTCCTGTTCGTCTTTCATTCTTTAGCCTTTCAATACCTGGCACAAAACCACCTTCCTCAATACTGCACCCCCACCACTGCCAAGGGGTTTTGTGCTGCAAGTTACTTGGTGATCTCACAAAAAAAGCACTCAATACACTCTGTAAAGTGGTTGGCATTAGGAAGGGCATCCAGCCACGGAAACCTTGCCGAAGCAGACGTTGGAGACTAAATGCAGCTCTCAGGTTAACTGGATCCTGTTCAAGGTGATAGGTAGTAATTGTGTTCTTAATAAATTCTCAGGTTTATTTGTTTGAACTACAATTAATTGAGAAGTGGATGTTAAAACATTGTGAAGCTAATAAACTGTGTTCTTAGTCTTATATTATTTTTATGTTAATTATTTGAGTTTATTTTTTTATTTTTCAGACATCGTATGTTGCCATGTCAATGCAAAAACAACATGTGCTTTCCTGGATCCAACAACTGAAAACTGTGTTGTGGAATTGTTGTGTGTGTCTCAAGTATCTCAAGGTAATTTATTTCTAAATTTTATTTCCTGGCTGTTTGGTTAAGTAGTTTGCTTTTATGACCATATGGTTTCAGGTTCAGTCCCACCTTGGGTAAATGCCTTCTACAATAATCCCCAGCTTGTGAGTGGAATTGGTAGGCTCATACCCCTTTTCTCTAATTACATATTTCTCTTCCCGCTACCATTCATTTTTGCCTCTCCTCCTATAAAGAGGCTGGCAAGTGAAGAGAGATGAAAGGGTTTTGAAGTCACTTTAGTTGTCTTGACATAACTGACCTCTCCAACACTGGTGTTACTAGTGCTGCTGCATGAAAGCTCATACATATGTGCATGTGTATGTGTGCATTTGTGTGAGTGTGTACGCATGCATGTGCATATGCAAATGTTAACATTCCATGACTTTGCTTGTCATCATCTGAGCAAAATGGCAAATATTATTGGACAGAATGAACAAATTAAACAATTAATACAGGAGAAATGGATGAAGGTAGAGTGGACAGGGAACCGTTGTTGGTCCAATGCAGCCTTGTGTGTGTGTGTGTACAGTTTTAAAATTAAATTTTTGTTTTTCATTTCAGCCAGAAAATCACCGTGATAACCAAGCAATTGTGGTTCATTTACGTATGCTAATTACTTTCACATGTATTGGTTCTTGGGGTATAGTGAAAGGAAAGACTGGTAACTATTTATTTCCTGTTATTTTGACATTATTGCAAAGGAATCTATCTGATGCTCTACTGATTCTACCATTTGGCTGCCTTACTTTCTATATTAGTTCTTTATTGGTGAACTTCATTGATGACCATTCAGAATGTAGCTCTTTATTGTGTTGAGTCTTTGTTATGCTTCCTGTACTGTTTAATTCTGCCATGTCTATTAGACATAGACCCCCCCCCCCCTACTCTTACATGCATACATTAAAGAAATATTTATTAAACACGTGGAAAAATGCAATTATGTTTATTATGAAGATGTAATTGTAAATATTAACCCTTTTGTTACTCTATTTTTCACCAAATGCACTGCCTTTGTCTCAATTAATATTGAAAATAATGAAGAGTTTAGTAAAATAACTTTGTCATTATTAAATTGGTGTTTGGAACATAAATTACCATGAAATATTGATGGAAAACACAGATAAGGAAATAATTTTATTCTCAAATGCAGGAGAATGTTAATAATGTAACATGAACAGCGGTTGCTGACAGATTTTTCTTCAAAATATGGAGAGTTTCTCCTGTTCCTGCTATTTTATTAGCATTCTCCTGCATTTGAGAATAAAATTATTTCCTTATATGTGTTTTCCATCAATATCTCAACGCTTCTAAAGCAAACTTTGATTGATGGAAGGTTTTAACATAGACCACTTTAAAACAGGAAGTTTACATCAGATGACAAGGGTCAGTCTTGGGCAGTTTGGTATTAAAAGTGTTAGTTTGTATTTCATGCTGAATTTATTATTGGTAAGGGGCCTCTGAAAAAGGTCTCAGGGAGTAGTAGCATCTCTGCCTTCCTGAGCTAGTTTTCCACCATATTTCTCGAGACCACTTATATCTAGAAACTGAGGTTGGGGGTAAGCAAGGGCATGCTTATGTAGGAAATCCAGCTCCAAAAACGCCTCATGATACCAAAGAAGAATGGGCACCAGCCAGCCCAGAGGTTGGGGTGGGCTGCACCTGTCTACCTCGGTTGCTATGGCATTGAGGTAGATCCAGCTACCCCTGTTAATGGGGACAAAACCTGGATTTAAAACATTGTATGATGATGATGATGATGATGATGATGATGATTTTACTTTGTTTTTGTTTGTTTTTTTTGTCTTCAGGTGAGGCACTTAAGCCTGGACTTAATCAGCTTTGTAATAACATCATGGGGTTTCTGAATAGCAAAGGTTTCTATAGTGTTATACAGGTAGGTTGTAAGAATTGATTTTTTTTTTATCTTTTATCTTTTACTTGTTTCAGCCATTAAACTGTTGCCATGCTGGGGCACCACCTTGAAGGAATTTAGTCAAATGAATTGATCTCAAAACTAAAGTTTTCAAACGTGGTACTTATTCTATTGGTCTGTTTTGCTGAACCACTAAGTTATGGGCCCGTAAACACACCAATATATATATATAAAAACTGCATTTTAGTCTTTAATGAATTTAAACTGTGGCAATTAGGTCCATGTGTGTCTTTACTAAGGTTAATAATTATTCATTGAACTATGAAGAATGATGGAAGTGTGGAATACAATAATCCTTTGACTATTGCGATAGGTGAAAATCTGCAAAGTAGGAACAGTATTGTACTGTATATTCTTTTTGATTATTTTCATAATTTGTATATATTTATTTTATTATAAATGCAAAACAACACCACGGAGGAATCAACGTAAGCTTAAATAATAAACTGTGATAGGTGAACCGCATTATGGTGAGGGATTACTATAGTTTTAAAATCCTTTTATAGTTTCAATTTAATTTCCGCAACAGTTGAATCTTTTTCTCTCTGTTCCAGGTTCTTCTTACTCGAGGTCTTGCTCGGTCCAAACCAGTCTTCAGCAATACATCACTCACAGCTGTTATCACTATAGCACTTCGGTAAGAAGATCTTCTGTTTTGTTTAAAACTATTTCATTATGGCATTAGGAATGGCATCCTGCTGTAGAAACCATATGATGATGACAGTAGGAGTTGACAGTTGTATAAATAAGTGCTGGACAATCTAAATGAAAGGAATCTACACAGGAGAAAACTTAGCAATGACTTTGCGACATCTGATTGCAGGTGGCTGAATCTCACAAACAAGATGACAAAGGACCAAAACATGTTGGGGTGCTGTGCTGGAGAAGACCATGCAAGCATGGGAAAAATGGACCTCAGATTATGATGATATTAGCCTAAGTTTTTCATAACTTGTATTTGTGGAAGACTACAAACAAACGACCCCACTTGTATGACAGTTCTGTCCCACTGCCTGGCACCATGGGCAAATGTCTTCAACTGTAGCTTTGGGCCAACCAAAACCTGTGTCCTTCATTTTCAATCTTCTGTAAAAACATGTCTGGTCATGGGGAAATCTTACCTTGCTTGGAAAACATGTGAGTGTTGGTGATAGGAAAGGTTTCCAGCTATAGAAAATTCTCAACAATTTCTATCTGGCCTGTGCAAACATGGACATGGAAAGTGAATGATGACGATGATAATGATTATATATATATATATTTAAAGGCAGATAAACACATGTAGATTTGATGAGTATAGTTACATGAAATACAAAATATACAAGAGGTTTTTATGTAACAGTTGTATCTTAACACCTGTTTCGGGTGAACCATAGCATATTCCTTGACTATTACATAATAAAGAACCATAATGTAGGTGTATGAAATAACATGAGTTCCTAAAGAGCTATGAGGCAAAGCCATGTTACCCTCATCAGAGCAGTGTGGCTTAAAGCATTTTTCACAACAGTGTACATACAAGTGTGAATATGATTAAGAAGTTTGAGTGTCTTCTACTATGGACCCAGGCCATCCAAACCCTTGTGAGTGGATTTGGTTGACAGAAACTAAAAGAAGCCTGTCGCGTGTGTGTATAAAAGTTTGTATATATGTGTCTATGTGTTTGTGTCTCCCTGTCATGATATCACCTAATAACTGTGAATGAGTATCATCATCATACAAGCATCCTTCATTTCCAATCTTCCATGAAAACGTGTAGTAGAAACAGGTGAGGGTTGGTGACAGCAAGGGCATCCACCTATAGAAAGGCTGCTTCAACAAATTCTGTCTGACCTATGCATGCATGGAAAGATGAATGTTAAAATGATGATGGTATATATGTATATATACGTCCAACCCATGCCAGCATGGAAAACGGACGTAAAACGATGATGATGATGATGATATATGTGTTTATGTATGCACACACATACACACACACACACATGTATGTATTTTGTTACAAAACTACTTTATGCTAATACTCAAAGCTTTATGATTTCAGACCACTGTTGGCATCCAACTTTTCTGAGAACCTTATGACTATGTTTCTCCTCCATATTCTGTCTGTTCCTGCAGTTATCTATCACATCAATACACATTCTCAAGAGGTAAGCACATTTATTTCATATACGAGATCCCATACAATGTAATGTGCAATGAGCTCAAATAGAAGACAACTCAGGAGGGTCACGTTTTAATAAATGTATTAGTTTAATACTTAAAAAGCAGGGGAAGTATTTTGACGTTCAGCTGATAGTCCTTAACCAGACAAAAAAAAAACTAAGAAGAATGAGGAATGGTGATGAGAAAAATCGCCACTTTTTATCATTCTTTTATTTCTTCTGATGAAGGCCTATCATCTGGAAATGTTAAGACTCATTTTTTTCCAATGAAGTGTGCTAGCTCCATTTCTTACAAGCCTACACCTGTCCTCAGCAGTCACAGCCCATGTTTCACTGTTGTGTAGCATAGCTGTTTGCACACAGGCATCATACGGTCTGCCTTTCACTCTGAGAGAGAGGCCCTTTGTTGCCAACAGGGGTAGGAGCTCTCTGAACTTTGCCTAGTCTATTCGTATCCTCATAGCTATGCTCTTGAAGCATCCACCTCCACTACTGACTTGGTCACCTAGGTAACAGAAGCTATCTACTACCTCTGGCTTATTTGTGTGTATATGTATGTCTTTTGCTGAATGCTAAGTTTCAGGGATGTAAACAGACCAACACTGGTTGTCAAGTGGTAGTGGGGGACTGGGGGACAAACACAAAAGACACATACACACACTCTCACACAATGAGTTTCTACACAATCTACCAAATTCACTCACAAGACATTGGTTGGCCTTGAGCTTTAATAGAAAAGCTTGAGAAGACCTGTTGAGTCAAGTTAAACCAAAATCGTAGCTGTGGCCAGTGCCCTCTTACTAGTTTCTGTGCCTGTGGCATGTAAAAAGCACTATCCAAATGTGATCGATGCCAGGGCCGCCTGACTGACTCCTGTGCTGGCGGCATGTAAAAAGCACCATCCAAGCGTGGCTGATGCCAGTACCCTCTGACTGGCTCCCATGCTGGTGGCACATAAAAAGCTCTATCCGAATATGATCAATTCCAGGCCCACCTGACTGGCTCCTGTGCTGGTGGCACATAAAAGCACCCACTACATTCTGCTGAGTGGTTGTTGTTAGGAAAGGCATCCAGTTGTAGAAACCTTGCCAGATCAGATTGGAGCCTGGTACAGTTTCCTGGCTTGCCAGTTCCCAGTCAAATCATCCAACCCATGCCAGCATGGAAAACGGATGTTAAACAATGATGATGATGATGAATCTGTCAAAATTCATCATCATATTCTACAAGACAAAAAAGGACGTTTAAGAACAACAGACACACTGACAATGTACTTGTTAACCTTTATCATCAAAACGTTTGTTACATGATTTTGTTTAAAAAATCCTTTTGCTTTTCTCTTGCAGTGTATGAACACATTAGTAACACATCGTATCTTTAAACGATGTCTTGATTTATTAACCAATGAACAAAGTACTCGCATAGTGTTCAATTCATTAGAAGGAAACTATGCTCTGTGCCTTTTAGGTGAGTGTTTCAAATAAAACTTATATATTTCTGTTAAATTCAAATTATGATATACGTAAACAAACAAACGAAGTTTGCTTTTTAGAAGCGTTGAGATGTCTTAGAAAGTTAAAGAAGTGATTTTTAAATTATATATTCCTGGATAGATTTTACACAGGATGAGACTAAATATTGGGTTGTCCAGAAAGTTTGTGCCAATTTATAGTAGCTTACCTTTCGACGTATTTGCCATGAAACCACCTCAATTCTGGGAAGAGGGTATTTTCAAGTTAAAGGAAAGATGGAGACGCATTGTGCAACAAAATGGTTGATTAAAAATGTAATGGCAAGTATTTATTGACCTTTTTCTTTCCTTTAAA
>NC_068981.1:3082117-3089193 GCF_001194135.2 Octopus bimaculoides | reverse complement strand
TATATATATATATATATATATATATGGGAGAATATACAAAAAATAACAACAGACGAGGACAGGTGGTGTAAATAACAAAAGTATATATTAGTATGACGCTCGGGAATATAGGTTTGTGCACATATATCCATCCATCCATCCTTATGAATGCAAGTAACACCATGTATCTCTGCTCACCACATGGATTTACTCACCCCCACCCCCACATACTGGCATTAAGGAAGGCATCCAGGTGTAGAAATGATGCCAAGGTAGATATTGCAGCTTGGTGCAGTCCTTTGACTTGCTGGCTCCTGTTGAAATGTCCAGTTGTGCCACCATGGAAAATGGATATTAAATGATAATGATGACATTTTATATACATGTATATGATGGACTCTGCCATCGTTAGAGATGACGTATGAGAATTTGATAATTTCTTACCAAACAACCACACAGATGATTTGTTTACAGTGATCAGATGTTTGTGTAGACAAGCTGACTCCCTTCATCAGATCGACATTACCTGTACAGGTGCAACAGGTACCACATGTCAGATGTCGAAATAATCACAGAGCAATGTGAAATGAAGTGCTTTGCTCAAGAGCACAACACAACTGAACTTTGTTGAAGCAAATTTTCTATGGCTTGTTAACCTTTCTTGTTGCCAGTTCTGACATGTTTCCATGTTTTCACCGAATATTAGAAATGAATGACACCACTTGTGTGATAGTAGCACTCACTTGCAACTATCATGTGAAGACAAGGACACATAGACACACATATATGACAATCTTCTTTCAGTTTCTGTCTACCAAATCTACTCATAAGGCTTTCGTCAGCCTGGGGTTATAGCAGAAAAATACTTGCTCCTGCTGCTCTGCTGTGGGACTGAACCTGAAGCAAACTCATTAACCACACAACCATACCTGCACCACCAATTAAATACTATTTTTGTTTCTTGTTATTTTTATTTATAGCTAATCTGGTACATCTTGGCTATACTGAAGTTGAGGTGAGTTTTTACAGTTTTCACCCTTTTTCCAGTGTCTTCATCCATACAAGCTAAGTTACTGAAAAAGAAAAAAAAAGAATGTAGAGTTGTTTAGGGTTTCAAGTATGCTTCTTTCAGAAACATTTTCTCATGACCAGAACTGTTGAAGCATGGAATAAACTTTTCACATCAGTTGTTAGAATATTGCATTCTTGAAAAGTTCCATGCTTCTCTAAATTCACCAACAATACTCTTGACCTGTGCATGCACCCTTTCGTTTTATGACTCTTAACCCTTTCGTTACCAACCCAGCTGAAACCAGTTCTGGCTCTGAGTACAAATGTCTTGTTTTCCTAAGTTTTGAATCAAAATATTCCACCAAACCTTAGTCACAAATTATGTTCCTAACACTAGCTTAATGATAACTAAGTTATTTTACTAAATTCTGTGTTATATTTAAAATTAATTGAAAGGAAAACAAAGCATCTCAAAATAATTACATAACGAAAGGGTTAATGTTCGCTTTTCTGTCTGTTTTTCTCTACACTGTGACTGTACTTCTAGCTTTCATTGCTGTCTTTCTTTCTTTGATATTTTTCCTCCTTTCCGTTTCCTCTTTTAACCTTTTCTGACAAGTTCTAATGCACCTGCAAAACCATATATAATAATTTCATTATTCTATTATGTTATTAAGAGTGCTTAAAAGGAATCAGATATAGTGTGCAAGAAAGAAGACTGCACTGGTATGGACATGTGATGCATGTGGATAGTGACAGCTGTATAAAGAAGTACTGACCACTAAATGTGGCTGGAGCTATATTTTTAGTAATATATTAGTAATATTCATATATTATGTATTAAGATATCTAATATTGTTATGGAAATTTTATTACTTAATATGATATATAATCTATTTTCATTAAGTTCATAGCTTGATTAATTAGCAATTATTTTCACATATTATCTACATTCAGTTTTATCGTAATGTATTATTGTATATTTATCTATATATTGCTTTTTAGTTTGTTTTGCATTGATTTATGTATTTTGTTTAAAAAATGTTAAACTATAGATTGACAAATGTTTATTTAGTGTGAAATATATTTGGCTTATGTTATCAATACATTTTGTTTGTTATCAAAGCCTTACTGCTCATTGATACAATGTTTCTTACTTTTCACAGGGTTTGGTTGAAAATACTTTAAAATTTATGGTAAGATTCATTTTTTTGTTTAAACATTAGTTACCGGACTTACAAAAAAATGTTAACCATCATCATCATCATCATCATCATCATCATCATCAATATTATCATCTTTTTAACATCCACCTCTTCTGTGCTTGTGTCAGACAAGACTATATCGAAGCAGGATTTTTTAAGGTCTGAAGCCCTTGCTGGTGCCAACTCTCACTTGTTTCCAAAGTTGGTAATAATCCTCCAGTTTGTCGGAAAATGAACAGCCCAGACATGGTTTCACAGACAACTGGAAACAAATGACCCTTTCTGAATGCACCTTTTGTTTATAAACAGCAAATGCTGTGGGGAAACTCAGACTCTGTCTCATACACTCTCTCTGTCTCTGTCACTGATGCACATACATATATCATCATCATCCTTTAATGTCCGTTTTCCACGCTGGTAAGGGTTGGGTGGTTTGACAGGAGCTGGTGAGGCTGGGAACTCTAATTGTCTGCTTTGGTATGGTTTCTGCAGCTGGATGCCCTTCCTAATGCCAACCATTTAACAGAGTGTACTGGGTGCTTTTTACTATCAGCACCAACAAGATCACCAAGCAATTTGCCAGACAAAACTCATCAGCTGAGAGGTGGTGGTGGTGGTAAGTTTAGTATTGAAGGGAGGGGGCTTCGTGCCAGTTGAGAGATTAATGGTATAGCGCTACAAGGACAGATGTCTTGCTGTACAGTAGATACCTTGGATACCCCAGTTGGAAAAGAAAGGAGAATAATAGAAAGACAGGAATAACCATCATCCTTATTTTTAGGGTGGTGAGAAATGTTAGCACTCCAGACCAAATGCTTTCATCTTTTCAGGGGTCAATAAAATAAGAACCAGCCCCTTCTTCAAACATTTCAGGCCTTGTGCCTATAGTCGAAAGGGTAATTATTATTATTATTGAGTGAGAGAGTAGTATATGCCCTCAAAGTGACACTGGGGTAAAATATATGAAGCCCAGTATACCCATCATGACTACCCGTCAGATAAGGGTACACCAGGCACATGCATCACAATCATATGTGCGCGACATAGTGATCTCATATCAAGACAAGCAGCGCATGACCTCGCAGGTGGGGCTCAGTTAGAATTTTCTTGAGATCGAGTAGGCCATCCCGCTCAAAAGGTCCCTGAATAAGGTTTGTTTAAGGATGCTAAACAAAATACCCATGTTTCCAAAGGTGAGTTATTCAAACCCCAAAGAATTCCTCTCAACACATGGCTATGATACTCCCCCACTACTTCTGCTCATGATCAGAGATGCACATATGGCCAGCCCCCAAGGGACATACTCAACTGGTTAAGGTCAAACAACTGACTAGCAAATCTGTGGAATTGAGCAGAATATTTGCTGAGGCCCATCTTTTCTATCTAATACTTCCCTGATTATTCTGTCCATGCCAAGGA
Organism: Octopus bimaculoides; assembly: GCF_001194135.2. NCBI lineage: Eukaryota > Metazoa > Mollusca > Cephalopoda > Octopoda > Octopodidae > Octopus > Octopus bimaculoides. The sequence goes on along the minus strand of NC_068981.1, from coordinate 3,085,579 downwards.
GGCAAACTGTTTGTAACAGTTCTACTGGGCACTCTATTCCAATTTCCTTTATATTCCTCTTGATGCCTTCTGATACTGTTCTCAAGGAACCATCAATAATTGGCACTATCTTCACCTTCTTCATTTCCCATAGCCAGGCTTAAGAGGGTTGTATTTATCTATTTTTTCGCCTTCCTTCTTGACTGTTTGTGGGTCAAAGGGGCATGCCTAGTCTTACACTAATTTTGTGTTATTATTTATTGCTGTATGATTTATTATTTAAAATGTTTGCTTTGTTTTCCTACAATACCAAAAGTGAGCTGAAAACTCTCACAAAATCTACTTGGCTCGTATTTTTTCAGAATGTAATGATATATTTATTGGACAGTTGTAAAAAATACGTCCAAAGCAAGAAATCGAACCTGACGTTGTGGCACCCTGTTTTAGGCTGGTTCTCTCAAAACACAGACCAAAGGTCAGTAATTTGTGTTTGTTGTAGTAAATGCACTTGTGCATTTGTTTGTAAGTTATGATGAGTGTGCCTTCTTTTTATGTTGTGATCATCAGACCTTAAATCTTCCATAAACTTAAATGTCTAGCAATCAACATTATTTACATTTGACGGATATTTGTCCTCATCTTGTTTGTTGTTAACACAACGTTTCGGCTGATACACCCTTCAGCCTTCATTAGGTGACCCAGGTTAAAAATTTCCCCAATAAATCAGAACTTCTTGTTCCTTCTTCCCTGAAAATGTGAATTTTAATTGTCTTTATAATAAATCAAAATTTATAAATGTTGTGATATTCATGACTTTCCCAATGTCACAAGCAACTTAGAATCAAAACCATGTTGTGAATTCTGTAAATCTGTCAATGAGAGATATTCAGCAACAGTACTTTGTAGTAAAGATTTTTTGCCAACATAACATGGCAGTCCTGGTTTAGGATGAATGTTGCTGTAATTTAGCCCCAGGAGACATTGTTTCCAGCTGGCTATACAACACGATCTGTGTCCTTATATTTTCAAACAAGGGCATTTAGCACCCCCACTCAGCTCAAAACAATATCTGTGTATTGCAATTTTCAGGTTATTTCCCTTCATCAGCACAGAATAATTGTTTGGCTAGAGCTGGTGATACACAGATATTGTTTTGAGCTTAGTGGGGGCGCTAGATTCCCTTGTTCGAAAATATAAAGATTACAGATCATGTCATATAGCCAGCTGGAGACAATGTCTCCTGGGACTAAATTACAGCAACATTCGTCCTAAACCAGGACTGCCATGTTATGTTGGCAAATAATCTTTACTCCAAAGTACTGTAGCTGAATATCTCTCATTGCGAGATTTAAAAATAGTAATTTCCATCTTTTTTTTTGTTTTTAATTTTCTCTCTTCAGTTTACATGAAGCCATGCCATATGTTGTGAAACAACTACAGCTTCTGTGGAGTAGCAAAATGATTCGATTACTGTTTAATGAATTGCTGGAGTATGTTGATGCCAATAAACAAACACAACAACAGACCAACAAGTCCAGTGCCTCTTCACCAACTAAAGGTGAGCATCTTAGGTTTCCACTTTTATCAGCATTTTACATCTATTTTTTTTCTGTGTTTGCATGGATTGGACGGGTTTCCTCTGGTACAGAATATTGCTAATTATTGCAATGCTTTATCATTTCCTTCATGAGGTTCAGTTTCTTGAGATGAATTTTATACTACTTCCTTCCATGTCTTCCTTGGTCCTTCTTTTTCATTGGTTCCTTCAATTTAGATTACTTGACACTTCTTTACCCAACATCATCCTCTATATATATTCCTCATGGCCATCCCAACTCAGACTTTTCCCTTGCCACACTACATCTTCTGATTCCCTTCATACCCAGTTTTTCTCAACTATACCCATTTTTTTTAGTGATCACCTGACTAAAGACCATTGTACCCTATCAAGGGTCTTCTCCAAATCAACAACTGCTAGATATTGTGGCTTGCAATTTGTGAAGAATTTCTCCTGTAAGTTATCTCACTAAAAAGAGGGAATCAATGATACCTATCCTGGCACAAACCTTAAACTCCATTGCTCCTAGACCAACTCTCTTCCTAATCAATCATACTACAACTCCTTTTATATTTACATTTATAACCTGGTACATCAGTTTCATTCCTCTTTATTGCCTCTTACTTGAGCATCTCCTTTGTTCTTGTAGCCAATTGATGATGGTACTGCTGTACAAGTCATTTAGAGTGACCCATTCCTGTACTTTTTAATTAACCATGTATGTGACTAGTGTATTTATTACATTGCTGGATAATTTTCAACTTCTCAGCAGCTATTTCTGGTCCTGTTTGTTTTTTCTTTCTGCCTTCATATCCCTAATGGTCACCTATATTAGTTTCACTAGTTGGTCCTTCCATTGGGTCTACTTGGAACTGTTAATCTCTCTCCCACCTTTACTCTTCATTAACCTGTTGTAGTAGCATTTCCATACCCCCCCCCCCCCATGATATCCTGATTCCTACTGATACATTGCCTTGCAATCCAGAACAACTCACACCTCTGATAGCAAACAATTGTTATTACTGGTGACCCTGTCAGTGCAGGAATCACTTAAAAGCACCCAGTCCACTCTGCTGGGTCGTTGGTGTTTGAAAGGGCATTCAGTCTTAAAAATCTTGTCAAAACTGACCTCGCCTGTGCTTGTGTCACATAAAAAGCATTGAGTCCACTCTGCTGAGTGGTTGGTGTTAGGAAGGGCATCCAGTGGTAAGAATCCTGCCAAATCAGTCACAGAAGTCTGGTGCAGGCTTCTGCCTGGCTGGCTCTTGTGAAACCATCTCACCCATGCCAGCATGGAAGGTGGACGTTAAAAGATGATGATGATCATGGTATAAGCGGACGTTAAACGATGATGATGATATATATATATATCTACACACACACATCATTGTCATTATTTAACATCTATTTTGCATGCATGGAAGGTGGACATTAAATGATGATGTTTAATGATATGTCAGCCCAAAATAAATGATCAATGTTCCAGCCATGATCATCTCCCCTTCGATCATTCATAAATGAGCCTTAGTATTAACACAGCAGCTTGGACCACTACATTTCACTCTTTTCAAACTCAAGCCCAATGAAGAAAGAATATCCTTTACAAAAACCCAAACTCCCTTTCCACTTTTACATTGCTTTAGACTGTTTTCTGACCAGCAGAATTGTCTTAGTTTTTCATGTTTTACTTGTTGCAGTCATTTGACTGCAGCCAGGCTGGGGCACTGCCTTGAGGAATCTTAGTCGAACAAATCAACCCCAGTACTTATTGTTTTTGAAAGCCTGGTACTTATTCGATCAGTTCCTTTTGCTGAACTGCTAAGTTATGGGGGGTGTAAACACACCAACACCAGTTGTCAAGCAGTGGTGGGGGACAAAGAGAGACAGAAAGACACACACATACACATATATACATACATATATAT
>NC_068981.1:3079856-3081932 GCF_001194135.2 Octopus bimaculoides | reverse complement strand
CATTAAAATTTCCACTTATTTCTTATTTTTATTTTCCTAAAATTTTTGTTGCGTCTTGCAACCTTTTCAATAGTCTTGCAAGACGCAACGAAAATTTTAGGAAAATAAAAATAAGAAATAAGTGGAAATTTTAATGGTGAGTGTGTTAAATTTTAAGGCATGAAAAGAAAATGACTCTCCCCAGACACAACAGAATATATATATATATATATACATATATATATATATATATATATATATATACACATACATACATACATCATCATCACATATAATAATAATAATGAAATTCTTGTGTACAGTGCTCAGATGCGCTACAACTCATCAAAGGTGCATTTGTAATACATAGAATTATGTACAAAAGTCAAGAAAGTGAACAGTGTATGAGTCATGATATACATGTGTGCATGCGTATAGAGAGGAGGGTATCAGGTGTAGTGTTGGCAAATTTCAGGAAGCATGGAGGTTTTAAAGGATGCAATGTCTCAGCAGCTAACAACTGATGCAGGTAGTTTGTTCCATGCTTCAGCAACTCTGATAGGCTTCTTTCAGTTTCTGTCTACCAAATCTACACACAAGGCTTTGATCGACCTGAGGCTATAGCAGAAAACACTTGCCCAAGGTGCCACATGGTGGAACTGAACCCAGAGCCATGGGGTTGGGAAGCAAACTTCTTGTCACACAGCCACACCTGCGTTTTTTTTTATGTCATGGGAGAACACTTCCTTTCTGTAGATGATGTGCATTCATAACACGTGTGATTCACCTGTGTAAGGGGAATTCAAGATACCGAGATGTTTTGACCATATTGTGTGTCTCTTCAGTTGAAGCTGCCCCCTTATTAAACTTCTCAGATAGCTAGTTCAGAAGAGCAGAGGCCATTGTAGTAGTGGTAGAAGAGGCAAAGAGAGGAGATAGTGTATCTGCAGGCCTGTGATTGCCAAAGTGAATCTTTGGAAATTAGTGAAATGGCTTCTATGTGTGTGTGTAACTGCAGCTCTTTTTTTTTTAACTTTATTGAGAGTTACCAATTGATCATAGCTCTTAAAAGGAATCCCTTTAAGGAATTTTAAGGGTAGGGCAAAAAATAATCGAATGATTCTGGTGGGGATTGTTCAAATTGTTTCAATACTTTGACTTTCAGTGATTATAAGTGAAGAAAATTCATTTGTTATAAGTAGAACTGTAATATATATTATTAGTGGTAAAATAGTTGTAAGGATAAATTTGGAATAATCATGGATGAAAATTAGTTGTTCTATGAGTGAGGAGTTTGCATAATAAAATCCTAATTGTCCTCGTTGGGTCACATATTAAATAAGGCTCCTGTTCTTTTGCAATGCAGATTAGCAATGTTGTGATGTTTATGTGTATAAGGTTGGGGACCACAAGAAACTATCAGAGATTGTGAGACTTAATATCTAGAGTGTGTTTGGGGATTTACATTGCTTCTCTGATGTGTTGTGTGGTGATTGAATCTTCATCTTTCTGAGTATTTCCTTTTCAGAATTTAATCCAAACTCCTTCACTCAAATGTATTCTTTTACTGTGAATGAGTTTAGTAATCTAAAAAAGATTGGTAAGTTTTATTATTCAGAGAAGTTTTTAGTTTCCCCCTCACTTAATACACGCACCTCAGTGTTTCTTTATTTTAGACTTATAACCTTTAGTATAAGTGTAGTTTTTGTTGTTGTTGTTGATGTTGTCTTCACCTTTCTTCCACAATCAAGGTGGTTATTCCATTATTTAGATTTAATTGCGTAAACATGACACTTGACAAAAAAAAATGTTTCCATTCCTTTACTTGCTTCACTTCCTGTAGGTATTTCTTTGTTAGAGTTTTAATTACTAATCTCACCTGAAACCATGATATCATAATATTTAGTGTGTGTGTGTGTGTGTGTGGCTCATGTGCGGGTGACACATGAAATCTTTCGAGCGGGATCGTTGCCAGTGCCCCTGGACTGGCTCATGTGCAGGCGACACATGATATCTTTCGTGCGAGATCGTTGCCAGTGCCCATGGACTGGCTCTTGTGCGAGTGACACATGAGGTTTTTCGAGCGAGATCATTGCC
>NC_068981.1:3048038-3078917 GCF_001194135.2 Octopus bimaculoides | reverse complement strand
GTGGCTCATGTGCGGGTGACACATGAAATCTTTCGAGCGGGATCGTTGCCAGTGCCCCTGGACTGGCTCATGTGCAGGCGACACATGATATCTTTCGTGCGAGATCGTTGCCAGTGCCCATGGACTGGCTCTTGTGCGAGTGACACATGAGGTTTTTCGAGCGAGATCGTTGCCGGTGCCCCTGGACTGGCTCTTGTGCGGGTGGCACATAAAAGACACCATTTCGAGCGTGGCCGTTTTCGTGCGGGTGACACGTAAAAACACCCACTACACTCTCTGAGTGGTTGGCGTTAGGAAGGGCATCCAGCTGTAGAAACTCTGCCAAATTAGATTGGAGCCTGGTGTTGCCATCCGGTTTCACCAGTCCTCAGTCAAATCGTCCAACCCATGCTAGCATGGAAAGTGGACGTTAAACGATGATGATGATGATGATGATGATTCTTGTTTATAAAAATTACCTGAATTTACTCTTCATCCCTACCATCTTTTTCATTTTGAAGGCCTTCTGAAAAAAGCTCTAGAAAAAGCCTCTTCAAAGAACACTTGTGCCAAAATCAAACTTGGTAGTCACGTTGCCAGAGCCACCTGTCTACCTTGTGATCTATATCAACAAGCCATCAATACTTTAAGCCAACTCAGATTAGACATACTTGGAGGTAAGTCAAATGTTTCACCTGACACATTTTTTCTTTACCTTTATTGTATTTTTTTGTTTTCTTTCTAAATCTTCAATTCTTACTCTAGTTTCTTCATTCTTTGTTCTTTTATTTTTTTCCTTCATATTTAACTTTTTTCTTTTCATTTCTTTCTCATATAACCAGTTCCTTCATGACTTTCCAATTTCTTTCAGTATTGTGTAAAAAAACCTTTTTTCAGTATTGATTGACATTTATTAAAGGAGTTGGAAAAGAGAAATTATCTAAAGTACTTTATTTATTGATGTGGTTTTGAAGTGAACATCTTAACCATTTGGCCACACTTAACTCTCTCTCTCTTTCTCTCTCTTTCTCTCTCTCTTTCTCTCTCTTTCTCTCTCTCTTTCTCTCTCTCTCTCTCACACACACACACACACACACATACACACATTTAATGTGGTCATGGTCAGTCAGAAAGTTCTCGTTGCTGGTCAGAAATTTACCATGGCCAGTCAGAAAGTTACCAATTATGCTCTTAGCAATATAAGCGACTCCCCAGACCAGCTGGCTGGAGGCACATAACCTTTTTACTAATGGAGGCAAGAATATAGTCTTAGTTAGCCAGTTTTGTGAGAAAAACTCTGAAATGAAATTCTTCAAAGTGGACTTATGAACAACTGACCTGATTGGCCCATTACAAACCCGTAACTATTGTTCACTGGTTGTGATATAAGATAAACAAAGATGTTTGCTTCACAAACATAATATCCCAGGTTCAATCCCCTTGTGTAGATTTTGGGGCAAATAAAGAAAGAAATAATATATCTAAGTTAATAATATTTAAGGTGGTGAATTGGCTGAGTCATTAGAGCATTGGATGGAATGTTTTGATGTAGTTATTCTAACTGTTTGAGTTCTGGGTTCAAATTTCACTGAGGTCATCTTTACGTCCCATACTTTCAGAGTAGATAAAACCGTACTTATCTTGAGTAGTGGATTGGCAGAATTGTTTGAGGGTTGGTCAAGATGCTCTGCAGCATCTGTAGGACTCTTTGTTTTATGATAGCAGTGCTTGTAATGGTACTGGGACACTAGTGCCAAGTAGTAGTGGCTCTGAAACAACCACTTTTCCTTTCGATAGTTATTGCTGGAATGGAGAGGAGTCAACTGACATGCTCGGACACCTGCTAGTCTTCCTCAAAAAATTTTGCTCAAACTTGCACATAGATATACAGATGCATGGTCAGCCTTGTCCAACAGAGGGAGCCACCTCCTGTTTAATATTTATTTGCTTCATTGTTGACGTTCATAAACCATTGTTTATCATCAAATGTTGTTTACCATTTATTATTTATTTATTTTTGTCTTTCATCTTTCAGGTCTTAGTTACAACAAAGTTCTCCTTCCAATATTGTGGAAATTTCTTTGTGACTTAGGCCCAAACTGTGGCCTTAAAGTGTTTCTAGAATTGTTCCCTCAGAGTCCCAACACCACCTTACATCCTGTGTTTAGCCTTCTTTCCTTGTTTTCTGAGTCAGCTGGACACTTGATCACGTAAGTATCTCACGTACACAAGGTTTATTTTGTTCAAATTCTGCTGAGGTCAGCTTTACCTTTCATCCTTTTGGGGTCGATAAAATAAGTACCAATTGAGTACTATAATCAACTATTTCCTTGCTCCCCCCCCCCGCAAATTTCAGGCCTTGTGCCTTTTGTAGAAAAGTAAAAAGGATTATTATTATTATTATTATTATTATTTTTATTATGGTGGTGAGCTGGCAGAATTGTTAGCATGCTAGGCAAGATGCTTAAATGGCATTCTATCCGTGTTTATGTTCCGAGTTCAAATCCCACTGGGATTGACTTTACCTGACATCCTTTTGGGGGTCAATCAAATAAGTATTAGATGGACACTGTGGTCAATTTTAATCTACTTACCCCCTCCCCCCAGAACTGCTAGCCTTGTGCCAGAATTTGAAATTATCATTATTATTATCATTAAGGAGGTGCATTGGCAGAATTGTTGGACAAAATGCTTAGCTGCATTTTGTTCATCTTTGCATTCCAAGTTCAAATCCCACCAAGACCAACTTTGCTATTTATCCTTTCAGGGTTGATAAAATAAGTGCCAGTCAATGTAATCTGCTTGCCCCTTCCCTTCAAAATTGCTGGCCCAAACTCTGTAAAGTGGTTGGCATTGGGAAGGGTGTCCCACCTTAGAAACCCTGCCAAAACAGACAAATGGAACTCCTGTGAAACTGTCCAGCCGTTGCCAGCATAGAAAAAAGACGTTAGAAGATGGTGATGATGATAATGATGATGATGATGAAAGCAGTAACTTGGCAGAATCATTAACAGAATTTCTTCTGACTCGTTATGTTTTGAGTTCAAATCTTGCTGAGGTTGACTTGGCCTTTCATCCTTTTGGGGTCAGTTACATCAAATAAATTTGATGTAATTGACTTGTCCCCCTCCCCTCAAAACTGCTTTGAAACCATTATTATTTTTATTATTATTATTATTATTATTGAAGGTGGTGAGCTGGCAGAATCGTTAGCGTGCCGGGCAAAATGCTTAGTGGTATTTCATCTGCTGTTACATTCTGAGTTCAGATTCCGCTGAGGTCGACTTTGCCTTTCATCCTTTTGGAGTCGATAAATTAAGTACCAGTGAAACATTGGGGTTGATGTAATTTATTAGTCTCCTCCCCACAAATCTGAGGCCTTGTGCCTCCAGTAGAAAGGATTATTATTTTTATTATTATTATTATTATTATTATTATTGTTGTTGTTTTTATCATCATTTCTTCTCATTTCTTTCTTTTCCCTATTCTCCAGCACCCTTGATGACATTGAGATGTATGAACAGCAGCGCATGTTTTCTCTTGATGACTATATCAAAATGAGTGACTTCCTCAATCATTTTGTCTTCAAAGTCATTTGGAATTCGTTAATAGGTACAGTACCAACGTTTGCATTATTAACACTTAATAATCTTTTCTTCTGTTTTCCTTCAATTCATAATTAATTGGTGCTTTGTGATGGCTGCAATTTGCTCATACTACTACCACCACCACTACTACTACTACTACTACTGTTTTTTTTTTTTCCACTTTTTCCTAATCACAGACTTTCAAGTGACTGGCTCTTGTAATGTCTTTAGTGCTGCTCGTAGTCTGCTAATGATTCTTTATGAAAGAGATAGTCGTCGGTCATTCACTCCCAAGGACCATTGGCTAATTCGGTAAGTTTAATATTTCACTGTTCTTATCTCACATTTCTTGGTTTCATTGGTTTCACTTATTGACCGACAAATCAGACACTAAATTACTATAATTCACAAAGTCCTTTCTACTGTAGGCACAAGGTTTCTTCTGGTGCTGATGTCACATGAAAAACCCCCATGCTGGTTCCTGCCACATAAAAAGGAGTGGCAGTGGTGCTGGTGCCATGTAAAAAGCACCCAGTACACACTGTAAAAGGGTTGACATTAGGAAGGGCATCCAGCTGTACAAATAATGCCAAAGAGATAAATGTAGCTTGGTGCAGCCCTCCAGCTTGCCAACTCCTATCAAACTGTCCAACCCATGCCAGCATGGAAAACATATGTTAAATGATGATGAAGACAATGGGGCTAGTCAAATACCTCAAACCCAGTGCTTAACTGGTACTTATTTTTTTGAACCCAAAAGGTGAAAGGCTAAGTCCACCTATGTGGAATTTGAACTCAGGACATAATGAGTAGGGAGAAATATCGCAAAGCATTTTGTCCTGCACAGTAATGTTTCTGCCAGCTCACCAACCTAATAATAATAATAATAATAATAATAATAATAATAATAATCCTTTCCTCTATAGGCACAAGGTTGGAATTGTTGCTCAAATAGTACTTATTTGATTGACCTTGAAAGGATGAAAGGCAAACTTGACTTTGGCAGAATTTGAGCTCAGAATGTACCGAGTCAGAAGAAATACCACAAAGCATTTTTCCAAAGCTCTAACAATTCTGCTAGCTTGCCGCCTTTCCACAATCCACATAATACAGTCTACAGATGCATGAGTTGTTTGTTTATCGTTCAATGAGAGGACAACAGTAACTTTCAAAAATGCACATGCCCTAACCACTATTTAGCATAACTAACCAAGACAATATTAAAACTGTTCATTCTTGTGATGGCAGTCAACCTTCTAGCTGACTGCCATCACAGGAGAAAAAAAACTAAGGAAACTGTATTTCCTTTGGTTTAACTGTTTGCTAATACTGTCAGTTGGTCACAACTCCTGAAAGAAGTGTCACAGAATTTTGGTGATAGGAGGGAGGGGTGGGGAGTGGTTTGAACATACAATGTACAGAGTCAGAGAAGATGCCACAAGGAATCTGTTTGGATATTCTTATATTTCCTCAATCCACTGCTCTGGATTTTTACCTTTTTTTTTTATCAGCTCTGAAAGAATGAAAGGCAAAGTTGAGTGCAGGGGTATTTGAACTCAGAGCATAAAGAGTCTGAACAAATACTGTGAGACATTCTAACCAGCACTGTAACCAGTCTGCCAATTTGTCACCTCTGCAAATTCCCATGACGGTTACATTTGGAGTGAAGTTTATTATTGGGGGTTCATGTTTTTTCTTTTTGTCTTGCAACATGCTTGGTGATCCTGTCAATGACGGTGCCAGGTTAAAAACACCAATGCTGCTGCCATGTAAGAAGCACTGGTGTTGGTGCTGTGTAAAAAGCACTCAATACAGTCTATGAAGTGGTTAGTGTTAGAGAGGTTATCTAGCTGTAGAAACCGTGCCAAAACCAACAATGCTGCCTGGTATGGCTCCCAGCCTTGCCAGCTCCTGTCAAACCATCCAACCCATGCCAGCAAGGAAGGTGGACGTTAAATGAGGATGATGAGTTCTTAGTTTGGACAGGCAGAGGCACAGACAGGTGGTTTAGAGGCTTGCTTCCAGACCAGGTGGTTTTGAGCTTAGTCCCATTGCATGACACTGGGCAAATGTCTTCTACTAATTAGCCCTAGTTGGAAAAATTCTTTGTGAATGGATTTTATAGACAGAAGCTGAAAGAAGTCCATCGCGCGCACGTGTGTGTGTGTGTGTTTACATTTGCACTTTTGTTTAAAGAAGTTGCTCAGCTGCAAACGATAATGTTGTCATTTTCCTTGTCAACAAATCTTTTGCTGTCTTTGCACCTTTGAAGATGTGTAAAATAAGAAAGATTCATTACTTGAAAAACAAATGAGGGTTAGCTTCAGGGAGAGCGTCCAGCTGTAGTATACCACCTTGAGAAGTGGTGCCCAGCCTTTATCGACATGGAAAAATAGCAGATGTAAGAACAAGGTGGGTGAGATTGGTTAGAAAGAGTTATGTTTAACAGAGGAAATAAGAACAATATTAGAAAGAGGGACATTCAGTTTTTTAAGAATATGGGTTGGATGTGTTGATGACGACATGAAGACAGTTGTGATAATTATGATGCTGATGATGTTTTTTTTTTCATTTTTGTAGAGATGTGAAACCATCGACTATAATTTCTGAACTGGAAGCTGGCAGAAAAAATGCTCAATTTATTATGCAAAAGATTCCACACATTATACCATTTAGTGAGGTAACTATTTTATTGTTTGTCCTTGTTGTACCATTTAGTGAGGTCATTGTTATATTGACTTCATGGTTACGAATCCTTCTGAATGTGAAAAATCAAAAATAAAGCAAGTGGCCCAGTGGTTAAGTTATTGTGCTTATAGTTGCTAGATCATGGGTTCGATTCTTAAACTGGGTAGCACTTTGTATTCTTGAGCAAAACATTTCGTTTTATGTTGCTCCAGTCCACTCAGCTGTAAAAAAGGTGAACCTGTGATGGAATAACTTTCTGATTAGGGGTGGGGTGTTGTCCTGCTCACTTTGCCAGCAGGGTGGCATCGTTTGAAGGCTAAAAATCAATGCAAAGTACATTGTAACTAGTGATGTATGACAACATCGAATAATTTGGGTGATACTGTAATGTAAATTAAAACATGGATTGACATATGCTACAAGAATTGTCTTGAGAGAAAAAAGTCCTCCTTACAGACAATACAGAAAAAAGTCCTCCTTGCAGACAAAACTATTAATTAATTCCAGCTTGACAAAGCTTTGCACATAACAGCAAGGGTATTATTTGCTGTTCTAATATAACAAGATTTTAGTGGTTATGGGCAACGACTCAGTATCTGAAGTTGACAATGCGCAACCACGCTGAAATGCACATGTTCCATGGTCTGATGACATCATTCTTACCCTAGAGAATTTTTTTCTCTTGAGACAATTCCTGCAGTATATATCTTTCCATGTTTGAGCATACAATGACATATTAAATATGATTGTATTCGTATCTCTTAGTTTTACTGCTATTATATAGATTTCTTACTGAACCACAATGCACGAGATCTTGAAGATCAAGGTTGTAAAATTGTACAATATTCATGATTTTTCTCAATATTTTTTCTAACCTATTCATCATCATTTAACACTGACGGGGGGGGTGCTGAAAAGTTCCTGGCTTTGGGTAAAAAAATATATAGGAGGATCAGTTAATTATGATTTTATTGAACATATTCCCCTCTCAGATTCACTCACTTATTGCAGTGATCCCTCAGTTTTTCTAAGCCCTGTGAAAGAACCTGGGAGGTTGGGCCTCCAGCCAAGTCTTTCATGAAAGCCTTAAAGCCAGGAAGTTTTCATCACCTCCTCATATGTTCCATTCTGGTAGGGGTTGGATGGTTTGGCAGGACCTGATAGATACAAGGACTGCATCGTGCTCCACTATCTACTTTGTGTGGTTTCTAGATTGTTTTTCTTTCCTAATACTAACTACTTTACAGCTAGGTGGTTTTTTGTGGCATCAGCACAACCAAAGTCACCATGCTGCTTGCAGGACTAAGCTCCCTTTTGACTGAAACCTTCAAAGATGAAAGAGGAGAAGGTTTCCATATCAACATACTGTTGAATATAGATTAGCTGGTCCTGAGGAGTAGGTAAAGGCCTCTAAAAAAGGTACCAGATCTGTCAGACAGATGTGACACTTTGTAATTTTCTAATAAAAACCAGGCTTTGCACAGTCGAAGATTACTTCCATCTTACAGCATTTGCCATTCTTGTAACACTTTTATAATTAATGTGTGAAATATTACTGATAAGTTCTTCTAGTGGTTAGGTGTTTGGCTCATGATCATAATGTCATGGGTTCAGTTTCTGGACCAGACAGTATGTTGTATTCTTGAGCAAGTTACTTCATTTCACGATACTTCAGTCTACTAAACTGAAAATGAGCACCAGCTGAGTGTTGGTACATCTCTCTCTCTCTCTCCCTCCAGCTGTCATATCCTGGTGCACTGATTGATCAAAGGTAGGACGGTTGAGAGGGCATCTGTGTCAGCTCACAACCACATAGACACCTAAAACAATTATTGAAAGCATGCTGCATGACACCAAGCCATATTTGCTTGTGGGTAAGAACTGGCTTATCTTTTATCTTTTTTTTTTTTGCTTGTTTCAGTCATTAGACTGAAGTCATGCTGGGGCACCTCCTTGAAGAACATCAGTCAAACGAATAGAACTCAGTTCTTATTTTTAAGCCTAGTTCTTATTCTATCTGTCTCTTAGGTTGAACTGCTAAGTTACAGGGACATAAACACAGCAACACCTATATGTCCATTGGTGGTGTGGGGTCATACAAAGACCCCCACCTATATATAAACAACAGGCTTCTTTCTGTTTCTGTCTACCAAATCCACTCACAAGGCTTTGGTTGGTCTGATGCTATAGTAGAAGACGCTTGTCCAAGGTGGCACACAGTGGGACTGATCCTGGAACAATTTAGTTGGGAAGCAAACCTCTTACCATACACCCATACCTGCACTTATGAGAATCTTGACTTGCTTTTCTTTCTTCGTTCTTATTTTCTTCTCCTCATTGCTTTGTTATTTGTCTTCTTGTTTTTCTTCCCCTTCCTTTTCTTTTCCTCACATCTTTTATTTTTAAAGAAGTTATTATCAAATTTATTCTCTTATTGCAGCGAGTAGTTTTGTTCCGAAAATATGTTATGAAGGAGAAAGATTTCCTTGGACTTACCGAATCTGTGTGTACATCTCCACAGTCCACACTAATAACAATTCATCGGTCTCGTATAGTCGAAGTGAGTCTAATTTTATATAATTCCATTGCCTCAAATTTCTGGATTTCTTTAACTTTTAATTTATTTTAATTTATTTTTGTTTTCCCATGTAAACCTTTGTCGCTGTAGAAGAAATGAATATTACAATATTCACCTCAGGTTATGTCATGCTGATGATTACAAATAAGGATGAAATGGTACTATACATTACTATCTATGGTTAGAAATTTTAAGATTTTTGTAATGAATAAAAAGAAAAAATATATATATATACACAAGTGCAGGAACAAAATTTGCTTTGGGGAGCAAACCCAGGCCCAACCTGGGCTGTTCAATGCATTTTCATCACCCCCAACCTTCCACAATTTTTGGGAGTGCACTTGCTCCCCCAGAACCCTGTTCCTGAGCCTGATTTAATATGTATGTTCTGTACATCTTCATTGCTCTTCAATTTAAAATTCAAACTTCTAATCAGGTCACAATTGATTGAAAAGTGATTGTCTCCTTCACAGTAATTGGTTGTCAAGGGAGACCATGTATTTGAATATTACAATATTTATATCATTATTTGCATTATCTCATCATATTACTTATTCTTTATCTTTTGTATTACTCTTCCGGTTTAATAGGATGGCTACAGACAGTTAGCACAATTACCTGCTCGCAACCTCAAAGGTGTTATCAGAGTAAAATTTGTAAATGAACAGGTGAGGTGTTGATATGTTTTTGTCTTTTTACTCCTTAAATTACTTCTCTCTCTCCCTACTTCCTTCCTCCATCTCTCTCCCTCTCTGTCTCTCTGTCTGCTTCTCTCTTTCTCTCTATCTGTCTCTCTCTCTCTTTCTCTTTGCCTCTCAAATTGTTGTAGTGGAGGTGTCAGTAGAAGCAGCAGCCACTGACAGACAATAGCATAACTTTATGAATCCCTTGTGGTGGGTACTTTAGAACCTCAAAAAGGCTACAAGGAGCTACCCTTCTTCTTCTGAATAGTCATGTAGTATATTGTGGCACCGTGGGCAGGTATCTTTTAATTTAGCCCCAGGTCAACCAAAACCGTATGAGTGGATTTGGTTAACAGAAACTGAAAGAAATCTGTTGTGTGTGTGTGTCTCGTTGTCTTGACATCATGTGATAGTTGTAAATGAATGTCATTCACTTCCAATATTCTGGCCATGGGGAAATATTATCTCATTTGGGAACAGGTGAGGGTTTGCAACTGGAAGGGCATCAAGTCATAGGAAATTAGCCCCAGTAATCTCTGTCCAACCCATGCAAGCATGAACAAGTAGATGTTATATATGATGTTGATTATATACATGTTCTACAGCAAGGCACCTATGTATGTCCCCTCTATACTTGAAATCTCTGAACTGGCATAAAGCCACACCTCAATACTACTCCCTCCTCTCAGGTGAGGGAATTCTGTCTTGGAATGTATTTGATGCCCCTGTTGGTGCCACATAAAAGAACACTGGTGATGGACTGGGTGCTTTTAAGTGGCACTTGCACTGACAGGGTCACGAAGTACTTGCAAGACAAAAAAAAAATAAATATGTATTATATAAATGAAAGGAACATGACATCCCATCCACACAATAAACCTGTGCCTGCTGGGATACACAGTGTGGTCAACTTCATTAGGCAGAGGTATTTGTGTATGTGAAATAGTTGACCTGAGGGTTACACCCTGTTCTCCCAACTACTACTGTGTTGCAAATTTATCCCAGTCAGAGCTGATCTGTAGCTACACACCAGAAACGACAACAAGATGCAGAAATTCAAAAGAGCATCAAATTCCATTGGCTTCATCAATGTAGGAGGTTTTGCAAAAGACAAGACCACTGGTCTTTTATCTTGGACTTTTTAATAATTTCAAAGAATTTATATTTTTAGGTTTTAGATAATAAGAGATTTAGTTAGTCAACAAGACATCATTTATATATCTATAAAGCAAATACATTTACAATTTAAGCAACTGGTTCTATTATATTTTAATATTTTTCTTTGTTTCATTCTGTCAGGGTTTAGATGAGGCAGGAATTGATCAAGATGGCGTATTTAAAGAATTTTTAGAGGAAACTATTTCAAGGGTATTTGATCCATCTTTGAGTCTATTCAAGGTAAGAAATTATTCTTCAAAATATAAATAAACATGACAAATTCCTAATTTTAAACTGGTTTAATATTACATTATTTACATTATTTGCATTTGACGGATATTTGTCCTCATCTTGTTTGTTGTTAATATTAGTTAATCCATCAGGATGACCCTCGAGCATTGCTTTCTTTGGTATCCTATCAGCCATTATGGCCAGGATAAATGACTTCACTCAAAATGTTTTTTTTAACCCCTCAGCATTCAGATTATTCTGTCAAATGTAATTCTTGTTTATTCAAATCATTTTGAATTGATCACGCAGGATCATGTAGCTTCAAGACTTTTAGGGTGTGATTGTTTATTTTTAGAATAACATTGTAGGGTTGGTGTGAGAAGCCAGATCTGGCCAGCTTGAACATAAAACATGGTAAAATATTTCGGCCAGTTTGAATGTTAAAGGGTTAAATATCTTTAATAGCATTTGTCGTGTTCACTCTTAACTTGACAAATGCTGAGTTTGGTTGCCAAAATGCAATTTGAACATTGATTTTTTTTTATAAATCTTTTCAAATTAAGAATGAATAAAAAAGTGCACCATTGTATGACTATGGAATTGTATTGTACGATATTGTGTGTGCATATATAGGTGTACATACATGTATATAATGTGCATGTGCTGCATATATATTGTATATGTACCTGTGCATCAAAGTTAATGTAACTTGGAGTAAATGATGAAACAACTGTAACCATATGGAATATTAATCTTCTTTTGCCTCTCACATCTGATTTTTTTTTGTTTGTATATATTTATATTACAACTCAATTTTCATTGACAGTGACAACAAAATACCTTCAAAATCTAAATACTACTTGGTCAGTATCTGAAGCTATTAATGGTTCATTTAACCAACCAATTTGAGATGACGCTGTACCAGTTTTGTTTTACAAGAAAGATAAAAGCGAATTTCTGCAGTTGTATTTGTTCTTTGGTTGTAGCAATTCCTGGTGGAAATAGCAGCTCTTTGGTTATGAATATTTTCAAGACAAGCCTTTAACGAAAGTTCATGTTTAAAATTTTCTTTGCAGGCAACTAGTGAACAAAAGCTGTATCCTTCATCAACATCCTACATTCAAGAAGATCACTTAGCACTTTTTGATTTTCTGGGACGGATGTTAGGAAAAGCTGTCTATGAGGTAAATTTTCTCAGAATATATATCCTGGAGTGTTATCCATCATGACATGGGTAACTTTAAATATCATTAGATAAAGCAGCAAAAATGATATACATATTCATTCTTCATATGTTCCAGCAGATTCCAACATGAATTTGCTCGTCATTCTTGTCTACATAGAACAACTTATCTCTTTATTTCTCCTTTGTATAACTCCTCTCTTAAATATTCCGTATTTTTCATGTGAAGACAAGACTATACATGGAAAAACACACACACATACACAATGAGCTTCTTTTCAGTTTCCCTCTGCCAAATCCACTTACAAGACATTGGCCAGCCTGTGGCTATTGTAGAAAAAAGATGCCCAAGGTGCAATACAGTGGAACTGAACCCAAGAGTTTATGGTTAGGAAGAAAGAGCTTCTTAACTCAGCTACAGCTTGGCCTGTGTGCATTTATGATTTTACATTGCATCAGTTTTCCAATTAATGAGATAAATAAACAAACTTATTAATTTCACAATCCATCTGTTTTTTATTGGCCTCTGGATTCAGTTTGATTCTTAATTGTAAGAGATGTTCTAAAATTTCGATTTTATATAATTTTAACATTGTCCAATTGAGGAGCATAAAGCCAATATTGGATTCAAGACAAATTGGGAATATAGATTGATGCTATAATGATAGGGTAGAAATTATTAAATTTTCATCAATATAGTGTAGGAAACCACCAGACTGAAACATCAGTAGATTGTTGATACCGGTGCCCCAGCATGGCCACAGCCGTTAGGCCTGAAACATCTGAAGGAATACAAAAAGCTATTCTGTGAAATATTTGAAATGAAAATTTGTTTAGAAGAATTTCTGATCTGGTTTTGTTTGTTGACAGGGTATTGTTGTTGATGTGCCGTTTGCTCCATTCTTCCTGACACAAATTCTTGGCCATCAGCAGAGTTCAACCTACAGTTCCCTTGATGAATTACCATCTTTAGACCCAGAGCTTGCCAAAAGTCTTTCATACCTCAAGGTTTGTATATACTTTACATTTATTCAATAAACCCTGTAAATATTTCCCATCATTTTAACAAACTCATTTTGATACAATTCAATCTAACATAGTTGAAGTTTGTTTTAATTATAATTCTATATTTTCATGTTTCTTCACCATCATCATTTTTGTCGCCACCGCTACCATCATTATCATCATCAATTACTTTTAACTCTGTGGTTTTAAAATCAATCGTTTACAAAATATAATGCCTGGTGTGAAAGCATGTTTTTGCTGTCCAGTTTCTATTTTTGATTTAAACAATCTTCAAGATTTTTTCAAATAAATAAAATCTGAAATTAGAATAAGTCCAAAGACTAGTAATTTCTACTTATCAGATATAATATTTAAGAGAAAAAGACCCATTGCTACAGAGAAATTCACTATTTGAAACATTGATTTCATACATTGGTACAAGGTCACAGATTTTTTATGTGAAGCCATAAGTCCTTTGAATCATTCCCAAGGGGGTGACCAGAAAAGGACTATAACTTGACCATAGTTGATATTGGTGGAATTCAAAATAAGGTCTTACTGATGTAGCCAAGTATCTCCTTCATAGTAAGAGGGCTACCTCTGTCCCTCTATCATACTCTAATCTCTTGTTTCCACTCCATCTCTCATTTGTAAGGTCCTTGTCTTGTGAGCCCATGGGTGCTGGAGCCATGTAAAAAGCATCTGTACTGGTTCTACGTATAAAGTACCGATGCTGGTGCCATATGTAAGGCACTGGTACTGGTGACACATAAAAGGCCCCCCAGTACACTCTGGGAAGTGGTTGGCATTAGGAAGGGCATTCAGCTGTAGAAACCTTACCAGAGCAGACAATTGGAGTTCGGTGTAGCTCTCTGGCTTGCCAGCTCCTGTCAAACTGTCCAGCCCATACCCGTGTGGAAAATGGACGTTGAATGATGATGATGATGTTAAATGGATGGAAGTAGACATGGAAGACATTTAGTTTCAACTTCTACCATTTCTGCTGACCCATTTCTTGGAAAATGGAGGTGATGATCCCAGAGTATGTAGTACCACTAACCAAGTCATTCAGTTACTGCTATTAAATTATCCATGTCATTTTTAATGATGTTAATATTCTTGACAAGTCTCTAATCAGTTCTGATCAAACAGACTTTTATTGAAGACGTCACAACCATGGCCCTCTTGCTTCTTGCCCAAGACAATATGCGTTCTTTTTTCTAGTGCATTTTTTTCTTAAGATGTTATGTTGTGATTTGATGGAAATTTGGCTACTATTTTTATGCAGGTTGAGTGGTTACACACTTGCATCCTTGGTTCATAAAATATCTCTTGCTGTTCTTTCACAATCTCCATCAATGTTGACGATATTATTATTTCTTTTTATCTCAGGTTTTGTTGTAACTCCTGGAGTCTTGCATGCATAGTGGGCTTGCTACCCACAGCCTACCAGTACCATGCTATCTATTCTTTTCAACTGTCTAATACTTTCCTGATTATTCTGGCTGTGCCAAGGAGGAAAACCTTTTGTAACTGGGCACTCTATTCTGATTTCTTTTATATTCCCTTGATGCCTTCTGATACTGTCCCCAAGGAACCAGCAATAATTGGCACTATCTTCACCTTCTTCATTTTCCACTATTGTTATCCTCCTCCTCCTCCTCCTCCTCCTTATTATTATTATTATTATTATTTAACAACAACAGCAACATAGTGAGATGGCAGAAATGTCAGTGCATCAGACAAAATGCCTAGTGGCATTTCTTCCAGCTTTTTACATTCTGAGTTTAAATATCATTGAGGTCTGCTCTGTCTTTCATCTTCTTGAGCTGACAGAATAAAACACCTGTGAAGTATTGGAGTCAATCTTGGTGACTTGCTCTCCTGTTCTCAAAATTCCTGGCCTTGTGCCTAAACTAGAAAGACTTATCTTCATCCATGTGGCCCCGAGTTGGCAGACTCATCAGTGCCTCAGACATTTCTTCCAGCTCTTTACGTTCATCATCATTGTCATTTAACATCTGTCTTCCATGCTGGCATGGGTTGGATGCTTTCATAGGAGCTGACAAGCCAGAGGACTGTGCCAAACTCCACTGTTTGTTTTGGAATGGTTTTTACAGTTAGATGCCCTTTACAGAGTGGACTGGGTGGTTTTTACTTGGTGCCAACGATCTCTGTTTTGGCATGGTTTTCATGGCTGGATGCATTTCCTAACACCAACCACTTTACAGAGTGGACTGAGTGCTTTTTATGTGGCACCAGCACCGTCAAGGTGGAACCAACGAACTGAGTCCAGATACCATTAAGATCAACTTTGCCTTTTGTTGTTTCGGGGTAGGTGCAAACAACTAACTTCCTCCCACTTAAATTGCTAGGCTTGTGCCAAAAATCTATAATAATAAATGGCAAGTTTGTGTGTTTGTGAATTTGTTACTTTAACTCCTCCGCGATTATCCAACGGACCTTGATGCAACTTGACACGTGTGTGGGGTTTATGCCCATGTAGTTACTTACACACTTGGAATTTTTAAAAAATCGATTTTTAATCAGCATCGATTTTTCAAATATTGTAAAATTTTGGCATTTTTCACACTAGCCACCATGACATCAATTTGACAAAAAATACTGAAATTTGACGAAAAATGTTTCATGGGTATAAGCAGACAGCTTATTAATGGTAATCTAATTAGCATTTGTTAATTCTGCATTTCGATGAGAATTGTTTTGATTTGCTAAATTCGTTGTTTTAATTCCCCAGCGTTTCAGGTTATGATTAGGTAAGGCCATTTTATTTCTCAAGCAAAATTTAGACATTTTGTGTACTAGCCATTATGACATAAATTTGACGAAATCTGCCCCAAAGCGTAAAATTCGCCATTTTACGCATATGCACAAAAATGACGATAACACGGGTTCACTACCAGACTCTGCTCATGTTTTTGTCAAATTGATGATCCATTAATATAGATTTTAAATTTTAGAAAAATGTCGAAATTTGACACAAAATGTTTCATGGCTATAAACAGACATCTTATTAACTGTAATTTTTTACCGGGTACCTCAGCTAGTATTTCAAATAAGTGTCATCACCCATTTCCCCACCACATCCACCACCTCTTAGAACTTTTATGAAAGTCAGTAAATGTGAACCTATCTATCATCTGTTCTAATGTTGTGCTTCTCTTTCAGCATTATGAGGGTGATGTCAGTGAATTAGATCTAACATTTTCCTGTGATGAAGATTGCATGGGTCGGCTTGAGACACATGAACTTGTACCCGGAGGAAAAGTTATTGGAGTTACAGATGAAAACAAGTAATTGGTCTTTCATTATTATTTATTCATCTATTCATCTCTTGAATATTATTTGAATTGTAGACTGGAACTATGTCAGACATCATACTGAATATCACCTGCCTCAGGTGTTCATGTTAACCCCTTCCTTTCCGTATTCCTTTTGAAATACACTTTGTTTAAATTAATTTTGTAAATAACAAAGAATTTAGCAAAAACATTTTGTCAATATTAAGCTGGTGATTGGAACATAAATTAACATGCCAGTGTTGCATGTCTGGCTCATTTAAGAGTACCCCTGATGTGTCAAGCTATATGATATGCTTGAGAAGACCTGTTGAGTGAAGTCAAACCAAAATCGTAGCTGTGGCCAGTGCCCCCTGACTGGCTCCTATTCCAGTGGCATGTAAAATTCTTCATCTGAACGTGATCGATGCCAGGACTGCCTGACTGGCTCCTGCGCCAGTGGCACGTAAAAAAACACCATCTGATTGGCTCCTATTCCAGTAGCACATAAAAAGCACTATCTGAACGTGGTCATTGCCAGGACTGCCTGACTGGCCCCCATGCCAGAGGCATGTAAAAAGCAACCACTACACTCTCAGAGTGGTTGGCGTTAGGAAGGGCATCCAGCCGTAGAAACATTGCCAGATCAGATTGGAGCCTGGTGCAGCCTCCTGGCTCTCCAGACTTCAGTCAAACTGTCCAACCCATGCCAGCATGGAAAACGGACGTTAAACGATGATGATGATGATCACTTTAAAACATTGTTTGTACCAGATGTTTTACTCTTTTACTTTTTATTAATATGCTAATTCTTTTTTAATTAATATTTAATTAAGTTCTTACTTCATGCAATTGATTATTTTCCAGGATCCGTTATGTCCATTTGATGGCTCATTTTCGAATGTACTGCCAGATAAAGGAGCAAACTGCTGCCTTCATCCGTGGGTTTCGATCAGTGGTTAACCATGAATGGCTCAATATGTTCTCAGCTCCTGAACTACAGAAGCTTATTTCTGGTGACAATAGAGATATCGACATAGAAGACTTAAGGTAAGATATATTCTTCATCATCATCATCATCATCATCATTTAACATCTGTTTTCCATGCTAGCATGGATTGGACTGTGTGACAGGAGTTGACAAGCTGGGGAGCTGCACCCTGGGTCCAGTTGTCTGTTTTGGCATGGTTTCTATGCCCTTTCTAACACTAATCACTTTAGTGCCCATGCTTTGTACATGGCACCAGCACAAATGCTTTTTATATGGCACTAGCACAGGTGCCTTTTCATGTGGCACCATCATGGGTGCTCTGTGTGTATCACCAGAAGGGTGTCACATGTCATTAAGTTATTCAATTGTTGTTTTAACTTTTGGATATGTTTGTTTATATTAAGTCTGTAGCGTTAAATAGCGTCTGACATTTTATTGAAAATTGAGTTTAGTTATAACTACTACAAACTATTTGTGTGTATGTGTGGTATTTAAACACAGGCTGGTTACAGTGTAATATAGTTGTTTCATATTAAGACTGTACCTGCAATCACATAGTTGGGAAGCGTGTTTCTAAGTCGCACCTACACAGCCGGTGTGTGGTTGTCTGCTGCTCATTGCAATACGATTTGGATTGCCTCCCTTGATCCTATTTGACTCCCATCTGGTTTTCGAGTGACATTTCGTTGATTTAATACAATCTTTGTATGTTTATTATATATGTGTAGCAGCTGCTTCATCTCGTTATGTTTTTATGTCATAAGTAATGCACAAGGACATTTGTAATTCCTCCCAGAATGCTGGTGAAAGTTGATGTACTTCATGTTCGGTGTCAATGTCTCTTGACTGATGTATGTTGCGTGTCATGGTAAAATTTGTTGTATAATGTGAATGATACGAAGGATTGAATATCATATGTGATATCAAAAATAGTTGTATATTGTATGTGATATCAAATATTACTGTATATTGCCTGTGTACCGTATCAAAACTAATGGAAACATAGTATAGATGTAAATACTAAAATAATGTGTCATACTTATAGATGAGTTTAGTAATAATAATGATGATAATAATAATGATGATAATAATAATAATCCTTAAAGCAGCAAGCTGGCAAAATGGTTAGCACGCCGGGCGAGATGCTTAGCGGAATTTCGTTTTTTTATGTTCTGAGTTCAAATTCTGCCGAGGTTGACTTTGCCTTTCATCCTTTCGGGGTCGATAAATTAAGTACCAGTTGCATACCGGGGTCGATCTAATTGACTGGCCGCTTCTCCCAAAATTTTGGGCCTTGTGCCTAGAGTAGAAAAGAATAATAACAATCCTTTCTGCTAAAGGCCTAAAAATTTGAGATAGGGGACTAGATTATTACATCAACCCCAATATTTTACTGGTACTCAATTTATTGACCCCAAAAGGATGAAAGGCAAAGTTGACCTCAGTAGAATTTGAACTCAGAGCGTAAAGACAGACAAAATGCCACTAAGCATTTTGCCTGGTGTGCTGACGATTCTGCCAGCTCAACACCCTAATTAAAATAATAATAATGATAATAGCACCAACATAATGTGAGCAGTTATAATGTTCTTAGCAGTGACTCCAGTTGTCAAAGTTTTGAATCATTCTTGTTTTTTTCCTTCGTTGCAGACGTCATACTCAGTATTATGGTGGCTATCATAATAACCACAGAGTAATCAACTGGTTATGGGATATCGTGGACCATGACTTTAGTGCTCATGAGAGAAGTCTTTTCCTCAAAGTGAGTTGCTTCTTCTATTTCAGGGGTCAGCTAGTATTTGGTGATAATTAAAGAGATCAATATTTGAAGATGATTACACAGATCAATGGTCATTCAATTGCTAAATGATTTAATGATGTTTTTAATTTCATGTAAATTATGAATTCCATGTAAATATTTTCATATGCAGTAATCCCTCAACTATCATGGGTGTTACATTCCAACCCCCTCCCCCTGCAATAGGTGAAATAGAAACAGTATTGTACTGTCTATGTTTTTTTTATTATTTTTATAATTTGTGTATATTTGTTTTATAAATGCAAAACACCACCACAGAGGAACCGATGTAAGCTTAAATAATAAACTGCGGATATAGCGAGGGATTACTGTCTTTTAGTTATTTTTATGTATATTTTCTACAGTTTTTAAAGCATTCTTCTCCCCCCCCTGTCTGTCTGTCTGTCTGACTCTCTCTCTGATTTACTGATAATGCATTCCATCTTTGATCTAGTCTTCCTCAACAGATGTTGTCCAGGCCTACACATTCATGGTCAGTCTTGACCAATAGTGAGTGGCTCTTCATTTGGTTATTTTATTCACTATTAAAATAATATTGAAAGGAATTCAATATCAATGAAAGTTAATTGGACAACCATCAGCATGTCTGATGTTAATCTTGGGATTAAAGTCTAATGTCTGAGTGAAGGCACATGGCTAAGTGGTTAGGGGTATTCAGCTCATGATCTTAAGATCATGAGTTCGATTCCCAGCAGCACATCATGTCCTTGAGCAAGATACTTTATTTCATGTTGCTCCAGTCCATTCTGCTGGCAAAAATGAGTTGTCCCTGTATTTTAAAGGGCCAACCTTATCACATCCTGTGTCAAACAGAATCCCCGTGAGAATTACATTAAGGGTAGGTACATGTGTCTGTGGAGTGCTCAACCACTTGGCATGTTCACGAGCCTGCTGTTCCGTTGATTGGCTCAACTGGAACTTTCATTATTGTAATTGACGGAATGCCAGAGAAGTTTAATGTCCAATAAAGAAGTCATACAGACATGCACAGGCCTATTGAGTGCAACAGGAAAGCCTGTGCTTCTCATAAATAATCTGAGTTGAATTTCTTCTGTAAGATTTCAACACTAAGCTTGGCTGTTTTGTAGCTGGCTCTTCACCTTTCCTCACATATCCTGTTTTTATTGTCTGTTTCTGTAATGTTTCATTTAGAAATCATTGTGGACTCTTAAAAATAACTACAATTTTATTCCATTCCATAAATTTGTCCTTTGGTTCAGTGATTGAAGCCTTAGACTCAATCCTGAGGTTGGTACCTACCACAATACTTCTATTAAGTCATTCCATTCAGAATTACAATAAAATATGTTTCATTTTTCACTTATAAATACACCATCATCATCATTTAACGTCTGTTTTCCATGCTGGCATCGGTTGGACAATATGACGGGAGCAGGCAAGCCAGAGGGCTGCACCAAGCTGGCTCCTGTCAAACTGTCCAACCCATGCCAGCATGGAAAACAGGCATTAAATGATGATGATGTATTCATAAATAAAATATTTTGTATTCAAAAATACATGTCTTGTTTTCAAGTCCTGTACACATGCCTGTGGTGTTGTTACTAATGATTGTGAATGAAACAACCAGTTATCTTATTCTTTATTCTGACACATGTCTTGTTCTTTTCCTTTATTAGTTTGTCACAAGCTGTTCTAAACCTCCACTGTTAGGTTTCTCCACACTCGATCCTGCATTTTCCATTCGGTGTGTAGAAGTTAGTGATGATCAGGTAAGACTTGCTGAATAAATATATATTGGTTGGTTGGTTGGTTGGTGTTGATAATGATAGTGGTGGTGGTTGAAGCAAATGTTGTTTTGTGATGGTAGAGCAAGGAAGAATTTGAAATTAGATCAAACTTTTGTTACTGTATTTCTATTGAGATGCTCAGTGTTTCTTTCAATTACTTTAAATATAACAAAGAATTTGGTAAAATAACTTGTCCAAATTTGAGCAAATGTGTTTTTTTCAATATTTAATTTTGCTTGCAATAGCCAGTTCTTTAGGTCAAACTATTGTATCTCCAGCTGCTTTAGATACGAAAATTGTCAATGGTTTAGCATTTTTCAAAAGTATAAGTCCCACATATGACAGTTTTGCAAAAATATTTCTGACTGAAAATATCACACATGCATGGAGCTACGATTCTATGCACCCAACAGAGTATTATTGTTAAACTGAAGTTATTGCTAATGTTAAAAGAAATGGAATGGTGAAATTATTTTTTCATTTTCTGAAAAAGCAATGTTTTGGACTTACGACACTTTTGCATAATAGCAACGATATAAAGTTAGAGCAATCTCACAACTGGTTTTATTGATAAAGACTTGGTGAAGATGTCTGGGTAGAGTTTTAGAGGTTTCTGAGAGTTAAAACTTTTCTTTGTACATTGTTCATTCTTTAATCTTCTTTTGTTTCTAGGACACCGGGGATACTGTTGGCAGCGTTCTTAAAGGATTTTTCAATATTCGTAAAAAGGACCCGATTGGTCGTTTACCAACATCTTCAACTTGTTTCAATCTTCTTAAACTGCCTAACTACCAGAAGAAGAGCACTTTGAAGGAAAAATTACGATATGCCATTCATTCAAACACTGGCTTTGAGTTGTCTTAGCCTTCATGTGTCACGAATGCACAAAATGTTGATTCAGTTGACCGTCTGACAGAATACAGCATGGATGTGGAAAATAGATCTACATTTGTTCATGTGAGTAAGAAAAATGAGAATATATTTAAAAAGCTAAAGAAAAAACACACAAAAAAGAAATACATTCCTAAAGCTTTACTTTTAAAAAATAATGAAAAACATTTTGTGAACATTTCAGACATTTCAAATAAAAGCAATAATTTTTTTATTCAATATGGAAATAATTAGCAACGTTGGTGAGACTGTGATTGGCACTGTAGATTCTTATGTTCTGTTTACCCTCTGTTGTTCTGATATTATTAATTCTTTCCATCTTAAAGAACATAAAAAGAAACCACATGAGGAGTGAAATCAGCCCTAAATACATATCACATACAAATTTATTTTTCTACTCAAAATTTAAAATGCTTAATTTTTTTTTCTTTTGGTTATTTCCATTACATTTTTTCATAAATTTGCCTGAATCAACAACACTAAAATTCAAATAAATAAATAAAATATATCAGGTAACATTATTAAAAAAACCATTGGAGAGAAATAAATTTGTATATGATATGTATTCAAGACTTCATCAGATTCATGTGCTGTGAATATTTTGGTACTTAATGTTGAAACAACCATTGCTGTATGATGTAAGCAGAAATATTTGAAGTGGTTAAACTTCAAAGTATGTCTTTTATTGATTTGCTTTGAACCGAATCTTAGTGTAAGGAATCACAACTGTACATAAAACAAATCTGAATATTACCTGACTGAGATTAAGAGGATTAGCAAAGACATTTTGTCACTACATGACAGAGCTCAAAATAGTAGGAAATGTACCGAAGAGATACATTTTCTTGATGTTCTCTTAAACTGAAATGGTTGTAGATTAGCCAGGTAAGTACTTGGTGTGTCATCTTTGTGTAGACTGTCATTGTGTTAAACAAAAGAAAATGGAAAAATAAATACAATTATAAAAACTATTTTACGTATTGTCTATGTGTGTGTATATTCCCTACTGCAAGAAATCTGTTCTCTTCTAGACCCTTCTATCTGACTTTAACTCCTTAAACCATAGCTTAAAACTTCTTCCCTCTCTACTGTAGCTCTACTCAATTGAAGGGGATTTTAGTGATGTAAGCTGCATGGAAACCTCACTAGTGCTGGTGTCATGAAAATAAAGTACCCAGTACACATTGTAAAGTGGTTAGTGTTATGAAGGACATTCAGTCATAAAAAACCATGCCAAAGCAGACATTGGAGCATGATGTCTTCAGGCCTGTTGGATCCTGTCAAATCGTCCAATCCAATTCAGCAAAGAACATGGCTGGTAAATAGTGGTGAAGATGATGATGATGATGATGTATATAAAACAGAATATTCTAGAGCATTCAAAGGAAGGGGGAGAGAGAGAGAGAGAGAGAGGGGGTAGCACGGGTATGGACATATGATGTGCCTGAAGGATGAGTGAGGAAGTAAGAAACAGGAAAAAATGGTAAAGGTTAAAATATGAAAGAAAGAGTCAGAACAAGTGTTTTTGTTGGAGAGAATATGCATTTCTTCTTCTTACATTATACAAGATGGAGCTAGAAAGAGAAATAAAGATGGTGGTAACATGGTGTCAGCATGAGCCCTGTGGGCGGAAGAGGAGAGTTGGAGGGAAGATAAGGGAGAGTAAGGTGATGACTATAGAGATTGAGGGTAAACAAGGGTGGAGGGGTGATGGACGATATATATGAGTTGGAAGGTTGAGAAGAATAGGTACTGACTGGCCATACAAAAGAAGTGAAGAGGAGCAGAATAGTAATAATACAGCAGATAAGAGAAAGATTAGAAAAAGGGAGGTAACATGTGGGTGGTTGCAAGAGATGTATAGTGATAGGAGCAAGTGATTCAGAGGAGGAGAGAAAGGGGGTAGGGTAATGAATGTAAAATGTGAGTGGAGAGGGCCATTGTTAAGAAAGAAGGATGGATGTCAAGTGAAGTGGCTCTGTGTAACGAGAAAGATAACTGGTATCACAGAAAATGATGATGATGATGATGATGATGACATATGTAGTTTTGCTCTCATTAAATTACAACAGCAGAGTACTGCAGTTAGGCAAATGATGGGAGAGAACAGTGATAGAGAAATGAATGGTTGATGGGGAAGGTGTATATACACTTTATGCTTCCGGAACTTGTTTCAATGAGATGCGTTGACCTTCTCACATATCACATATCAACAGCCATCCCAATTCTTTGACATCTCCATGAGATTCTAAGTTCTTAGATCAACTTTCATTACTTTGCCCCTTATGGAAGAGGGAAACCTTGTTTTCCTAGGTTTCCCCACTTCCATAAGTTTCATCAATGTTAAGCAATCTTTATACATCATTTCTCATCCATACCCATCACACTACATCTGATTCCTCTTATGCCTAGTTTTTTCTCTCAATTTATTTGTATTTTGGCATTCATGCAAACTGATGTTGCACATCCAATGGAGCATGCCAGCTTCATTTCTTTCTGATCTTCACATGCCCTCTGTATTCAGAACCCACTTCTAATTAGCATGTAGCATTGCTGTTCATCCATAAGTATATATATATATATATATATATATACTCGGCTTGCGAAGACTTATTGGGGCAAGCGAAAGCGAAATCAGGATGGCACCTGTGCCCAGCGTCGCCTTTCTGGCTCTTGTGCCCGTGGCATGTGTAAGGACTTTCGAGCGAGATCGTTGCCAGTGCCCCTGGACTGGCTCTTGTGCAGGTGGCACATAAAATACACCATTTGAGCGTGGCCGTTGTCAGTACCGCCTGACTGGCCTCGTAAAAGCATCCACTACACTCTCAGAGTGGTTGGCATTAGGAAGGGCATCCAGCTGTAGAAACTCTACCAAATCAGATTGGAACCTGGTGTAGCCATCCGGTTTCACCAGTCCTCAGTCAAATCGTCCAACCCATGCTAGCATGGAAAGCGGACATTAAACGATGATGATGATGATGATGATGATGATGATATATATCGTCGTCAATTAACGTCCGCTTTCTATGCTGGCATGGGTTGGATGGTTTGACTGCAGATTGGCGAGCCAGAAGGTTGCACCAGGCTCAATCTGATCTGACAAAATTTCTACAGCTTTTGATGCCAACCACTCCGAGAATGTAGTGGCTGCTTTTACATGCCACTGGCACAAGGGCCAATCAAGCGGTTCTGGCAATGACCATGCTCAAAAGGTGTTTTTTATGTGCTACCTGCATGGGAGCCAGTCTGGCGGCACTGGCAACGATCATGATCAGTTGTGCTATTAATCTTCCACTGGCATGAGTGCCGATCAGGCAGTACTGTATGTGTATATATATACATATATATATATATACTCTATACATCCTCCTCCACTGCTAAAGCTACCTTCAAGGCTGTTTGATTCAACTACATATTTAAATTATAAGAATGTTGTCATCTCAGTTTATTGTAGTTCTCAATGGCAATTATTCTTAAACTCCTTTGTTAAGGCGTAAAGGACTATAATAAATAAGAGGGGACTGGCAACTGAACCCTAGTGAATTTCTACTTACGCATTAAATTCATCACTATATTCAGTGTTAATTATCATGCTACTGACAGTACCCCTGTACATGGTTTGTGTGGATCTCACAAGTTATTCATCGACCCCTGTCATTATCTGTAGCCACCAGAGAGTGAGGGGCCCTGCCCAAGGCTTTACTTTTGTCAATGAATGTTCAGTGGCTTACTTGTAGCTAAATACTTCTTCTGCAGTCGTCTAATTAGGAAGAGAACATCTGAGTACTTTCCTCTGGCACAAATCCAAATTGTAATTATGTAATTTAATTTTTTTCTCTAATTAATCAACTTGTAACCGTTTTCATAACTTTCATGATGCAGCAATTTGATTCCTCTGTAATTTCTTCTTTGTCCTTTTAACAGTTGAGTATGATGTCTTTGAGTATGACAACCTGATTAACCATGAAGGTAACTAAGCCATGTCCTTCACCACTAATTATGTTAAGCATTTCAGCATGAATTCCTGAGGGTCCAGGGACTCTTCCTGCTTTCGTCACATTCTTAATTGCTTTATGTAACATACTGCTGTCAGCGAGAATGGTTAAAACACTTTGGTCCACACTAGGAAGACCTTTCTCTCATGCCTTTTCAGAATTGCTAAGTGCAAGTGGCAATCTGTACACACTTTTTTCCTAAAGCATCTCAATTCTGTCTTGTAACCTGGAATGTCTCGTGCCATAGAATATTGGCAAACCTCTTAGTTCCTGCTTCTCCCCTTGCTACATAAACCTGTTGCCTAGTTACCTGGTATGATTCTTCAGTACCTCTCTCCTTCCAACCTGCCTCT
Organism: Octopus bimaculoides; assembly: GCF_001194135.2. NCBI lineage: Eukaryota > Metazoa > Mollusca > Cephalopoda > Octopoda > Octopodidae > Octopus > Octopus bimaculoides. The sequence continues at coordinate 3,052,729 of NC_068981.1, read as the reverse complement.
TTGCTTTTATGACTATGGGTTAAATAGAATCCAGTAATAAATAATGTACTTATTGAAGGTTAATAACGTAGTCCAACAATCAAAGTCAGAGCTTCAAGATGGACTTCACCTCTTGAAGCTGTAGAGCTTCTGCTAGCCCACACATACATGTGCAGGCTTGAGTAAGATTTTTGTAGAAGATTGTCAACTGCCTATGTGTGCAGTCTCCACTCTTGATGTGACCAATATTGTTCAAAGGAAAAGCTGATACCACTCAACACTAGCATCGTTACAGACGATGTCAGAATCAAAAGGACCAGGACAATACCACAAGGCATTTTGCTTGACACTCTCCTGTTTTGAAAAACCATCATCCTGGATTAGCCCTTTTTTTAAAATTGACCCTGGAGGGATTTGGATGCAGAGCACAGAATCAGAACAAATATGCAGGATATTCCATCCTATGTTCTAACAACCTTTCTATTCTGCTGCCTCATTCAACTGAATAAACAAGTTCTTACATTAAATTGTTAAATATTATGGTCATATGACCATCAGATTGAGTCCTTTGTGGACTTTGTATCATTATGACAACAATGTCATATTATTTTTGTTAGGCGCAAGAGTAGCTGTGTGGTAAGAAGCTTGCTTCCCAACCACATGGTTCCGGGTTCAGTCCCACTGCGTGACACCTTGGGCAAGTGTCTCCTACTATAACCTCGGGCCGACCAAAGCCTTGTGAGTGGTTTTTTTGTTAACGGAAACTGAAAGAAGCCCGTCGTGTGTATGTATATGTATATATATATATATATATATATATATATATATATGCCTGCGTTTATCCCCCCCCCCCTCATCGCTTGACAACCGATGTTGGTGTGTTTACTTCTCTGTAACTTAGCAAAAGAGACTGATAGAATAAGTACTAGGCTTACAAAGAATAAGTCCTGGGGTCAATTTGTTCGACAAGAGGTGAGGAAACACAATCGGAGAGAGAAAAAAAAAAAGGGATCCGAAATTCCATCAAAAGATGTTATAAACACACTCGTAATCTCCACCCTCGGAAGCGAATCTCTGAAAAATTTCATTAAAACAAAAAAACATGTAAGCGCAGACGTAGCTGTGTGGTAAGGTTTATGAGTAGATTTGGTAGACGAAAACTGAAAGTCCGTCGTATATAAGTGTGTGTGCGATTTATTGTGTTCCCAACTAACGCGTGACAACCGGTGTTGGTCTGTTTACGTCCTCATATCTTTGCAGTTCGGCAAAAGTGACCGATTGAATAAGTACTAGGCTTAAAAAAAAAGTATAAGGATTGATTCATTCGATTAAAATACTTCAGGGCGGTGCCCCAACATGGCCGCTGTCTAATGATTGAAACAGGTATGAAGATAAAAGGGGAAGAAAAAGAGGAAATAAAGTCGGGGGAATGGTACCAATCTGTTAATACCAAAGGTTTTATCTTGTCATACTCATATCACTCTGATTTTGAATCACGTTAAAAATACGTGTCTAAGGAATACTCAGCCACTTGCATGTTATTTTAACGAGTCGGACGTTTAGATGTCTGAACGACTGAATGCTCGTCGTCGACACCGACGAAGGATCCATCTTTACTTCACTGAGACTACCGTAGTTATGTGTTTGTACTTGAATAGCGGAGCAATCTTGTACTTCAACGGCGTAAAAATTATTATAAAGTATTATTTCCCTTTGATGAGAAAGAGAGTAGCTTGTTAATATTTTTTTATGTATTTACTTATTCAACGAGGACTTGGTGTCTTGACAATTATTGCACAATAGAAAATGTACTTTGAACTCTACAAGCTAAAATACTTATATATTACATTAAAGAAAGAAAAAGAAAGGTCGATGGTTCATTCTTCAAAATATTTTTATTCGCATTTCCACCTTCGAATAGAAAGCTAAATATAAAAATATATTAGTGAATTAAAACTAATGTGATGATTACAGTAGTTATTATATGTATAGAGATTATATTTGAAGAAAAATGTGAAAGTCATCGAAATGCTCAATGATTTTTTTTTTTTAAATTCAATTTGTCTACTTCAGATAAGGGAATAACTGGAATAACAGATAAAAAAAATAGTGGTGAGTGCCTGCACACACACACGTATATACACACATATATCGGGTCAAAAGCTGTTTTGTTAATCCACGGAAAAAAAAAACTGATAAGATAAAGTCATTTTAACATTATGAATTCATTCGTCAGAGATACAAAGGAATTTTTGGCGATCCTTGAGTTTATGTCTCCGCCATCACTTTACTTGCCAACAGTTGCTTTTGTGATGTTTGACGGCTTCTTTACGTCCCGAGTTTAAATCCTGCTGAGGTCAACTTTACGTTTCATCGTTTTGAGGTTAATAAAATAAAGTACCAGTCAAGTACTGGGTTCGATGGTATCGATTAATTCCCTCCTATCAAAATTGCTGGCCCCTTGTGCCTGCCTTAAATCAACCGAAATCGTGTGTCAGATTAAAGGGAAAGTAGAAACATAAGTCAAGGGTGGCATATATATATATTCAAATATCTTACAAAGACAGAGACTGAAGAGATGTATAAACAAAAATTTTGTTTATTAATTCTGTATAACTGATAAAATTATAACAATTGAATGAAAGTAGCACAGAGCAAATGAACATGAAGACACTGCAAAGAAGAAAAAACAAAAATGACTTCGATTTTTATGTAGAACGACAAATTGTGTTACATTAAATATCACCAGAATTGGTGCAGTTCAGAGAACATTAGAAAATGCCAAAATTTACAAATCAAATGTGATAATGTTAATTAAACAAGTTTTCTTTTCTAAACAGAACACTGAATTGAATCTACATGACAGTTCAGCTTAGATTTTCACAAATGGAAGTTGTACATTTAAAAGATAAATGGGATAATGGCCTTACGCTTTTTTGGATAGTTTTTGAATTCTTTCCTGCTGTTAGAGAGTTTGGCACGGGCCCAGACGGCCATCTGATACAAACCGGCAAGAGCAAAAAGTTGAGCAGGTAAGCACTGGGTCATTATAGCAAAAGATTGCCACGCAATATATTCATAGGTGTAGTTAGGACAGGCTACCAAACTAAACAACCAAGTAAAAGGGTTTGTTCCGGGATATGGGATCATACGAACTTTGGAATTTTTCGGTCGTAAATTTCTGAATGCCAGGTGAATAGAAAAGTTTCCAAGTTCAGCCAGAATGAATCCAGTCAAAGCGCCATAGATTTGTACGTCGCCAAACATTGGGGGTGTGTAGAGAGGATGGTTCACGTAGTAAGCAACGAAAGCAGCGAACCCCCAGTAGTAAAACGAATTCTTAAAGATGTTACGAATTGGCATGGTTGCATGAGAGAAACGGTGTACGAATAGGGTTTCCAATAAACGTTTAACAAAATGAAATATATAGCAACCGGCAGCAAGATTCACGACAAAATCTTTCGGGTCATTAGCAGCATCAACATCATAGATGAACGCAGGACGCATGTAAAATATAGCATAAATGATAGGAGGACCAGCATATTCAGTGAGGAAAACTGTTGTCCATCCTACTTGTGGACCAAGGTCTTTAAAATAGAGCACAGCCTTTTTATCAAACCCTAAACTCAATAAAGTTTCCTCGTCGCGTAAAATTCGTCCGCGTGGTTCTTTGCGAAATGAATGTCTTGCCAGAGATAATTTAGAATTAAGCTTCTTATATTCAAGTTTAACATCATGGATTGTTGATGATTGTTTCAGTGAACTAAAAGAAATAATACTTTTCCCAGTTTTAGCATTAATAATATCCACTTCCATGGTAAATTGGGGCAAGGAAGACTTATGACTTCGACAGAAATCGAACAAAGCAACGGTATTACAGCTGCCGAAGCTAGGTTAAGATACAAAGCAATAGTTTCGGAGGATATCTTCAAGTGAGAGAAACTTCAAGTTAATGTCGTTTTGTGAAAATCCTACTTAAATACACTGATACGAAATCAGAAATATTATTCTTGTTTGTTTTGAGAAGTCATTATAAAAATATGAATACAAAGTATTCAAACTTTAGAACACTTGCCTTCGCATTTTTTAAACAAATATCTGGACATTGAAATTAAAGGGAGAAAATTGCTAGAATGAATATATTGTTAGTAAGAATTATATTTAGAGTTACTCCCACTTAATGTAAAAGAATTCAAGAAGAAAATCATCGTCGTGGTCTTTCTTCTTCTTCTTCTTCTTTAAACCCTGTCCCTCCCGAGCTAACTAATGATCAAAAGCAGTTTTTTTTCTCTCAGGCATAATGTGTGTGTGTGTGTATATATATAATAATTTTTTTCCCAGAGGATGTAGCAACCGTTACCAATATAGCATAAGAACTTACCTTAGGAGATCATTAATTAGATTCCTTAAGGGTCGTTCTCACAGTTTATATTTATATCATAAGGTTTTTAAACTTTTAAATTTTCATATTCAAAAGAGACAGAGACTTCAAATTCGATATATCGATTTATTCACCACTCTATGTTAACATTTCTGTGCCAAACTTATCCAGTGACTGGTCCATTGGATTTAGACGTTTGGCACTTCTTCAGGAGTAGTTACCTTTCGAACAAAACACGAAAAAACACATACATAACTGTTATTAGGTCCTTAGGACATCGTTAGGTTTCGTCTTTGTTATAATAACAAAGACGAAACCTAACGATGTCCTA
>NC_068981.1:3044054-3047764 GCF_001194135.2 Octopus bimaculoides | reverse complement strand
TATATATATATATATATATATATATATATCATCATCGTTTAACGTCCGCTTTCCATGCTAGCATGGGTTGGACGATTTGACTGAGGACTGGTGAACCAGATGGCTACACCAGGCTCCAATCTAATTTGGCAGAGTTTCTACAGCTGGATGCCCTTCCTAACGCCAGCCACTCCGAGAGTGTAATGGGTGCTTTTACGTGCCACCGGCACGAAGGCCAGTCAGGCGGTACTGGCAACGGCACGCTCAAAATGGTGTATGATAATGATGATAACAATAATGTGCTTAAACTCATGCAGTTATTCCTTGTGGTTTACCTTACTAGCCTATAGGACCCAGACCTAGAATGTTTGCAGTTGCTCTTTATGATTAACTCACAACCAACATAGACCTTCTCGAGGTTATCGCAAATGATAGAAGGGGAAAGAAACAAAGAATATATATTCTTTTTTTTTTAAGACAGCGGAAAGCCGTTTCAGAGACATTTGGTTGCTACATTTAGCAGACCATACAATCACGTAGCTGCTCCCAGTGTAAGCTGCTTGAATTCAAATTTCGTCACAGCTAACCCTGATTAAGCCTATAAGACCAGAGGCGCTCCAACTGCGACTATCCTCGTCTTTATTTTGAGACAATAGGGTGAAAATTGATGTAAATCAGGCTGTCAATCCCACCAGTTTGAGCTACCATGTAGAAACGTACTCGTTCATACACAAGATTTTATCCGCAAGTGTTTTAGCGTTATAAGTCATTATACATTGGTGGGAAAATGAAAATGAGGGGGAAATGGACTAGAATAGTTCTAATATTGAATAATTATTGAGTCAGTACTAATAAATGTTGTTGGATTATAGCAAATGTATCGCAAAACGTTCAGTAAAAAAAAACAGTAAAACGTCAGTTACATTTAAAAGGAACAATTCTCGAAGGCCCGAGTAAAATACTTTCATATCATTTTTATCAGCATTATGTTGTAGTTGTTCGGCTTTGACCTCCCACCAATCTGGTTCTAGTTTCCTAGTATGCTGATTCCAAATTTTGGTACAAGGCCAGCAATTTCGGGGGAGGGGATTACTCGATTACCTCGACCCCAGTACTCAATTAGTACTTAATTTATCAACTCCGAAGGGATGAAAGACAAAATCAACTTCGGCGGAATTTGAACTCAGAACGGGGAAGACGGACGAAATGCCGTTAAGCATTTTGCCCAGCGTGCTAACGATTCTCCCAGCTCGCTACCTTCCAGTTTCCTAATATATTGTTGTTGCAGCTTACTTCTTGCTTCCACTAATTACGCTGTTTGTAATTTGTGTCGTAATTTAGCTGCCTTGTCTTTGCAATGTTCCTTTCTTCTAGCAGGGTCTGTAGTCAGATGCTGTCCTCGTTGAACCGATCTTGATGTTTTTTGTCACCGGTTTGCCAAGGACTCGTTGAGTTATTTCATGTAAACAGAATTTTATCGGAAATGGTTGAATTAGTATGTACGAACGTACGTACGTACGTATGTATGTATGTATGTATGTACGTACGTATGTATGTGTGCATGTGTGTATGTATGCATGTATGTGTGCATGTATGTCTGTACGTATGTGTGTGTATGTACGTATGTATGTATATATATGTGTGTGTGTATGTATGCTTGTATGTAATGTACGCATGCATGCACGTAGGCGTGTGGCATAGTGGTTCGGCGTTTTCGGTTTATGATCTTGAGGTCGTGAGTTAGATTCCCTGTGGCATGTTGTACTCTTGAGCAAGACATTCTATTTCACGTCGCTCCAGTCCACCCACCTGGCAAATATGAGTAGTCCCTGTATTTCAAAGGGCCAGCCTTGTCACATTCTGTGTCATGCTGAATCTCCCCGAGAACTACGTTAAGGGTAACACGTGTCTGAGGAGTGCTCAGCCACTTGCACATTCATTTCACGAGCAAGCTGTAAATCAACAGGAACCCTCATCGTCGCAACTGATGAAGTACCAGTTACGTATGTATGTATGTATGTATGTATGTATGCATGTATGTGTTGGTTTTTGTGTCGAGATATAATAAAACAAATTTTTCGCATTAAACTGAAAGCTTAATCAATACGTCTGGTAGAATCCATATTTATTATATTTTTACAAGAAGTGATGACAGTGACTTCGAAGTTTCAGCCTGCCAACCTTCACCGGCCTATGATACATTAGATTTCATCTTTGGTCAAATGAATTCAAATGTACCTCAGTTTGATGAAAGTAAATGAGTGCACTGAAACCTCGAAACCATTGTCACCATACTTCTTGCAAAAATAACATATAGGTGTGAGAGATGATCTTTATAACTATTGGAAGTCCTTCATTCTCTGTTGAAAAGTGGGAGTCACGTTTCTAGGACAGCATTCTGTACCTTATGGGATGACATCTGGTATACTACCGGGATCCGTTCTTGAACTCCTGTTGTTTGTTGCATATATTAATGTCATAAATGCCAATTTGAATGTTGCAGTGTTGAAATATGCAAATGACATGAAGCTGTACCTCGAGATAAAAAGAACAGATCCTATACGCTATGGATCTTTCCTGCAACCAGACCGGGACAGAATGCAGCAAAGGATTATTGACTGGTTACTCAAGCTGGCTGTGGACAAGTGCACTCCTATACATTTTTGGAGAAAAAACTCAGCTTTTACATACTCCCTCCACAACACCAATCTTAAGAAGTCTGTTAGTGAATGTGACATGGGCACTGTTGTCGACAGGGATTTGCATTGGATAAACCACATTTCTAAACTTGTCAAGAAGGCTGAGGATGTCTTAGCATCACTTTGTCAGCTGCTCTCCAATTTAAAGAATTTGGTACTTTGCATCAGTAGGCTGGAATCTCTACCTGGAAACTATTTAGAAACGTGCAACCAGACGAATACCCACCATCAGGCATCTACCATACTCTGAACGTCTTTCTTCTCTGGGCATGGACACATTAAAGCACTGATGTTTAGCCACTGATTTCGTGGACATCCACAAGATTATTCACCATCTTCCAACAACAATTTTCGGCACCTTTTTGAATTCCATATGTCTAACACCTGTGGACAAGTTTACAAAACCAGAAAGCAGCGCAGCACCCATGATTTTAAGAAACAGTTTCCCATGCTCAGAATTACAGAAGCATAGAATAAACTACCCACATCAGTTGTTAGCTGTCGAGACACTACATCCTTCAAAACTTCCATACTTCCCGAAATTCGCTAACACTGCACCTGATGTTTCTTTTTTTTATGACTAATTTACTGTTCATTTTCCAATTTTTTTTTGGTGCATTATTCTTCGTACTGTACATACACTTTTGGCAAACATTTCTGATTAATTGTAGTGCACCAGAACACTGTATACAATAAGTTCATTTTATCTATCTATCTATCTATCTATCTATCTATCTATCTATCTATCTATTTATCTTTCTGTCTGTCTGTCTGTCTGTCTGTCTGTCCATCATCATCGTCGTTTAACGTCCGTTTTCCATGCTGGCATGGGTTGGATGGCCAGGAAGCTACACCAGGCTCCAATCTGATCAGGCAAAGTTTCTACAGCTGGATGCCCTTCCTAACGCCAACCAGTCCGAGAGTGTAGTGGGTGCTTTTTACGTGCCATCGGCACGAGGGCCAGTCAGGCAGCACTGGCATCGACCATGCTCGATTGGTGCTTTTTACATGCCACTGACACGGGAGCTAGTC
>NC_068981.1:3029728-3043863 GCF_001194135.2 Octopus bimaculoides | reverse complement strand
ATATATATATATATATATAAAGAATAAGGAGAAAATGGAGAAATAATTAATAAAATATTTATTAATTATAAAATATGACAGTATCTTGACAGCTGTTTCGATTCAGTAATCTTTAGATAATTAATTTATAAAATTAAAATCATTATAAGATGAATCTCTTCAGAGGTAGTAAAGATATACCGATTAGAAATACATGTTAACGGTTTGTAGCCGTTATCTCAACATGTATTTCTAATCGGTATATCTAAGTGAAACAACAGGTCAGCAGCAATCGCCTTCATAAAATAAAAGTAACATAATGTTTGGTAGTAGTTGGCTAAACTCGGCAATGAAATGAAACTCTAAGATCTTTTTTTTCTCCTCGAAACTGAAAGTTTATTTTGAAATTGCTCGTGTATAGAAAAAATGGTTGCTTTTGTTACGCGGCAAGAATCTGTGAGAATTGCAGACAACATCATTTACATTGATGAAGTGATTGAAGGAAATAATTTCATCCGGTATATTTATAGGCAATCTTTCGTTTTGACTCATATTTATACGATGAACAATGAAAGCACAATTAATTCTTTTGCATCGTTGGGATTAATTCATAATTAACCAGCGGTATGGCTGTAACGAACCAATACGTTTGGTTAATAACCATACATTACCAGTATTATCCCAGTTATTATATTTTACTTTATCATTTAAAAAAATTAAATTGTAATAAATCAAAAACATTTTTTTAAAAATCGATTTTACAATTACCAATTTGTTGCATCACTTTTATTTCTTTTTAAGTAAAGCAATTCTTCTCTTCCGTCATTGCCAACTTTCTGTCATATTACGATCTCTGACGACTTCAGTAGTTTCACTTTCGGAATCATAAAATGAAACATCGCCTTAGATAATATCCCAGGTTGTCTCTGATAGTGTAGATATGTTTACGATAGGCTGCTTCCACCCAAGGAATCAACGCTAGCTAATTATAGAAGACTCCAATAAATTTTAAATGACAACACTACTAGTAATTAACAATTTATCACCGTTTAAATAAAAAAAATAAATTCGTTTCAGTTATATATTTAAATATCTCTTAAAAATGAACCCGGTTTTATATTTATAGAAGAATTATTTATATGTCACCGGTTATCAGGAAGTTGTAAATCAGACCAACTTTTTAAATACATTTATTATGAGTTTTCTTTCAGGTATGTTATTTGTCTGTTCCGTTCCCAGATTTCTATTTTAACCAATATTTCGGTTTACTTAAAAGAATACATCGCAACAACAAATATCCAATGTGCTAAAATATATTTTAGAGGCGTAAAATCTTCATTGTCACCTTTCGGAGTTTTGTTTTACTTTCGCCGCGGACAGATGTTCAGTAATGTTTTTGTGTGAAAAAGGATCGTATTAAAACTGACGCAAGGACTTTGTCTTATTTCGTTATCTAAACGACAAAAACAACAACAACAACGTGCAAAAACATGTTAAGGTTCATAACCCAAAACGTTGCCTGGCATACTTTTAATATCTTTCTATTTTTCACAGGCATAACTACATATTAGTGCCCCTCGACCTTGTCTTCCCTCATAGCTTTCTGAAAAATGCATATTTTAAAATGAAATTTTGCATAGCTCCGTTTCGGAGAGCATAAATTAGAATTATGCTATTCAAAATTAAACATCTTGCGGAAATACGTTTTTGAGATGGTAGATTATGTAATGTTAATGTTTCAGATGTATACATGTATATGCGCACATCTCTCTCTCTCTCTAATTATATATATATATATATATATATATATATATATATATATATAAATATAAACGACAAGAAAACAGGAATTACGTAATTAAATGCATTATCATACAGCTGTTTCTGCTTTGAAAAGTAGTGCACTTACTATTGAGAGAAAGAAGATAGTTTCCTTTACCTAAGTTACCGAATTGGTAGTGTAGGAGCATGTTCTAAAAGTTGCTAGAATAAGAACCGGCTGAGCAAAGCTCAGAGAGCTATCATCGTTGTTTGTAACAAAGGATCTCTCTCTAAAAGTGAAAAGCAGAGTGTACGATGCCTATGCATGAAGTTATGCTACATGGTAGTGAAACATGGGCTGTGAATGTAGTGGACATGTGAAGGCTTGAAAGAAATGAAGCCAGTTATGCTCCACAGGATGTGCAGTGTCAGTGTGCATGTACAACTGTAAATATGTTAGAGCCTGGACAGTTCCCTGGCTGGCCATCTCTATGTCAACCATCTAACCCATGCCAGCATGGAAAACAGACGTTAAACGATGATGATGATGATGGTGATGAAGCATCAGATGTAGTAAGCAAGGCAGAAGACTGCATTGGTAAGGTCATGTAATGCACATGGATGTAGACAGCTGCATTAAAAAAGTGCTAATATCTAAATGTAGAGGGAAACTGTGGAAGAGAAAGCTGTGAGACAAAATGGTGGAAAATGACCTTCAGATGTTGAGCCTCACAGGGCAGATGAGAAGGACCATAAAGGCACTCACCCTATCCAATTCCTTGTGCACCTCACTATTTAGAACCTCCCTGTAACTTGGGTGTACCCCACCTCATCACATCATCGCCATCTTATCACCATCCTCTTTCTCTCTCCAAGATCTCAGTGAAATTTGAACTCAGAACATATATACGAATGAAATAATGCTAAGCATTTTCTCCAGCATGCTAACAATTCTGCCAGCTCACTTCCTTAATAATAATAATAATAATCCTTTCTATCGTAGGCACAAGGCCTGAAATTTGGAGGAGGAGAATAGTTGATTACATTGACCCTAGTACTCACCTGGTATTTATTTTATTAACCCCAAAAGGATGACAGGTAAAGTCGGTCTTGGTGGAATTTGAACCCAGAATGTAGTGATGGATGAAATACCGCTAAGCATTTTGTCCAGTTTGCTAACGGTTCTGCCTGCTCGTTGCCTTTATGATAATAACAACAATAATAATAATTTCACATTTTGGCACAAGGCCAGCTATTTCGAGGGAGCAGGTAGGCAATTATGTTGACCCCAATGCTCGACTGGTATTTATTTTATCGTCTCTGAAAGCATAAAAGCTGAAGTGAACTGCAGTGGAATTTGAACTCAGAATGTGAAGACGGGTGAAATGCCATGAAGCATTTTGTCCAGTGTGCTAAAGATTTTGCCAGCTGGCCACCATCATCATCATCATCATCATCATCATCATCATCATCATCATCATCATCATTTAACGTCCGCTTTCCATGCTAGCATGGGTTGGAAAATTTGACTGAGGACTGGTGAAACCAGATGGGATCACTAGGCTCCAATCTGATTTGGCAAGGTTTCTACAGCTGGATGCCCTTCCTAATGCCAACCACTCTGAGAGAGTAGTAGGTGCTTTTTACGTGCCACCAATGTGCGAGCCAGTCAGGTGGCACTGGCAACGACTATGCTTGAAAGGTAGTTTTTATGTGCACCCAGCCCAGGAGCCAGTCAGGTGGCACTAGCATTGACCACACTCAAATGGAGCTTTTTACGTGCCACTGGCACGCAAGCCAGTCAGGCGGCACTGGCATCACGCCTTTTATTATACTTTTTGCTTATGGAAATTCATAGAGGTTCTTGCTCTGACAAAAAGGAAAAGAAATATTCTTTTTTAGTTCATCTTTTAGTAACTGCGGTAAGGCAAACCCACAACCCATTACAGGGCTTCTGAGACTGGTGATAGGGAAGGAAGATGGTATCCTCAAACTGAGGAGCTGGCTCGAATGCTTGACAGTTACTGATTATCCTTAGACCAACCCTGGTTAAGCTGACCTATGATTATTTCTGCCATGGTTGTCCTACCTTTTAGTACATCCAGGATAACACTGGCCAATCTATCCGTTCGTCCTTTTTTAAAGTTGGATTTGAATTTAGGAAATTTCACTGTTATTTCTATCAAAACAAGCATTGCAGCTCCCCCTTGTTGGTTCATTAATATTCAAGTGTTTACTGCTGGCTGTTTTGACTGTTTAACTGCACTTGAAAGTAGAGGAGTGTTAGTCTATTGTTTATTTTTGTCTAATTTATTTCCAATTGGGAAAAAAAAAATCTAGTCCAGTGGTTCTTAACCTGTTTTTTTTTTTGTAGCACCCCACTCCTTTAAGTTGTTATGCTTATCACCCAGCTAAGTGGTGAGTGAGGTATCATGACTAAACATCATCATTATCATCATTTAGTGTCCGTTTTCCATGCTGGTATGGGTCAGACGATTTGGAACTGATAAGCTGGAGAGCTGTACTAGGCACCAGTCTGATTTGGCTTGGTCTCTACAGCTGGACACTCTTCCTAATGCCAACCACTCCAAGCGTGTAGTGGGTGCATTTTACATTGGATGGCATTATTTTGGATATAATCTAAGATGTCTGAGTGAGTAACAACAGCACCATCTTAGAGTTCCATTGTGAGTCTGAAGAGATGCTGCCTGAGGATCCAATTAGGGCAGGGGTCACCAAACATTTTTCGTGGTGGGCCAGATAACTGAGAAAAGGATGAACGCAGGCTGCAGAACCATTTTGTTCAATACAGTGAATACACAAAAAATAAAGACAACCAACGTATTTATTTACCAAAAAGTTATCAAAGAAAGTGACATTAGCAAAAAATTAGTTATACCACACCCAGTGTGCACATATCTGAATCTCACAACCTTAGCAGCAAAAATGGTTTGTGAGATTTGTGAAACTGGTGTTTAGCTTTTAAGATATCATCAATATTTGCTTTGGAATTGCTGCATCCAACCAAGAGAATTGCTTTGAAATGTTCATCAGTCAACCTCATTCGATGTGCTGACATCACTTTCTTCGTTTTTGAAAATGTCTGCTCACAGACATAAGTTGTTGCAAACACTGATGCCATACCAGAGGCAAATGAACTCTCATTGCAGGTATTTGTACAAAAGGTACAGTTCGGCGGTGGGCTGGATGAACTGTCCTCCTGGGCTTGATCTGGCCCACGGGCTCTTGTTTGGTGACTCCTGAGCTAGGGTGACAGCCTGTGTTGCATCTTGGTCATGGCAGATGAGGAAGTATTTCACAGAGATGGGAACTTACTTGGACACTGCCTAGAGAGGTTGTCTGGTAGGATCCAAGCAGCTATCAACAAATGCACAGCAATGATTACAGGAAAGCTCACCACTATCAATTCACCATGAAGAAAGTTCACTGTGAGGAAAGTTTACCACATGCACACACACACATACACAAACAAGGACACAAACACATGTGCACATAAGGATACACATCTTAGAAGAACAGAATGGAGTAGGTGGAGCAAGAACACACACAAAAACGAAAAGTGTTGCTGAAGAGGTCACAGATGTGTGACAAAAAATTTCTGGACAATAGACATGAGTTAAAAATAATAAAATAAGAACAGTAATAAACGAGTGAAGAAAAAATGTATAGTGTGTGGGTTTATTTGGCAAAAAAAGAAAAAGAAAAATGACCGTCCCAGAATACAACAATATCCATAGTATCTCACGATTAATAATTAAAAACTGTTTTATTGAAAAAAAAATGAAAGTAACGTGCAATCAGGAATGTTTCTTATGGTGAATTTTCCCTGCAGTGAACTGATGATGGTGAACTTACAGACATGCACTGCAGCAGTGCATGCCTCCTTACCTGACCTGGCGAGGAAAATTAGTGTTTGTGTTACAGTCTTTGCTAAAATATGTGTGTGTGTTTTTCCAGAAGAGAACTTTAGTTATGGTCAGGCTTGACATTTGTAGCAACTTTGAGGGTTCTAGTTCCATGTTGGTACATTGTTCAGGTTTAAGGCATTGGGATAGGATATTATTTTCTTGATATGTGTAATGATTGGATCTTTGTACTGTTGAAAGTCATGTAATTTCTATCTTATTGATTTCTAGGTGTTCTACGTAGCTGTCAACCCATAAGGTTCTATGCAGCAAAACAGCACCAGAAATTGGCTCCTGTAAGTTCATAATTTTTTCAAGGAAAACTATTAAAATGATAATTTCTTAAAAAATATTATTTATTTTTACAAACATTTCATTAATTTCTGGACAAACATCAACTTCTTGTTATATCAAGAGCCTTTTCTTAATCTATCCTCCTAAAATTTTGTGGGGGTGCATTTTGAACATCCTCCTGAAAAAATGAAACACTTCATTGTCAAAACAAATGAGTGTAGAAATATTTCTAAAATGATTTGAAACATTATTTGTCCATTATTAGATTTATCCTTAGCGGTATTTTGTCTGTCTTTACATTCTGAGTTCAAATTCCACCGAGGTCGACTTTGCCTTTCATCCTTTAGGGGTTGACAAATTAAGTACCAGTTGCGTATTGGGAGCAATTGACTGGCTCCCTCCCCAAAAATTTTGGGCCTTGTGCCTAGAGTAGGAAAGAATATTTGGTTCCAATCCGCCAAGGTCGACTTTGCCTTTCATCCTTTCAGGATTGATAAATTAAATACCAGTTCCATACTGGGGTCGATCTAATTGACTGGCCCGTACCTCCCCAAAAATTTGGGCCTTGTTCCTAGAATAGAAAAGATTATTGAATTTATCTGGTTTTATTGATGTACAAATATATTAATGATTATTATTATTATATCCGTGTTTGTTTTGATATTAAGACTGAAAAAAAATCAACCCTGCTTGTAAAAAATTTTGGATCTGGGTTTGCACCCCTGAAGCAAATTTCATTCCTGCACTTGTGGCTGAACCTGCTCAAAATCAAGCAGTCAATACCTGCAGGATAGACAGAATTCCAGAGGGAGGATTTCTGGGGAGGAAAGACAAAGTTCAAATCCTGCTGGGGTCAAATTTGCATTTAACTCCTCCAGGGTTGATAAAATAAATATCAGTTGAACATTGGGGTCGATGGCTTCAACTAAACCCCTCCCATCAAAATTACTAGCTTTGTACCATAATTAGAAAGAATTATTCTTATTATTGGCAGAATCAGTAGAGCACTGGATAAAATGCCTTGTGGTGTTTATCCCAGCACTTTATGTTCTGAGCTCAAATCCCACTAAAATAAACTTCGCCTTTCATCATTTGGGGTTCAAAAGAATAAAATACAGTCAAGTATTGGAGTAAATGGTACTGACCCCTCAAAATTGCTGGCCTTCAGCCAAATTTGAAACTGTTATCATCATCATCATCATCATCATCGTCATCGTCGTCGTCATTATTATCAAGATGGTGAGCTGGCAGAATCATTAGCACACCAGGCAAAATGCTTAGAGGTATTTCATCTGTCTACACTTTCTGGGTTCAAATTCCGCCAAGGTCAACTTTGCCTTTCATGCTTTCAGAGATCAATAAATTAAGTACTAGTTGAACACTGGGATTGATGTAATTGAAGAGCACCCCCACACCCAAAATTCCTGGTCTTGTGCCAAAATTTGAAACTATTGTTATTGTTATTATTATTATTATTATTCATCATTTAACGTCCGCTTTCCATGCTAGCATGGGTTGGACAATTTGACTGAGGACTGGTGAAACTGGATGGCAACACCAGGCTCCAATCTGATTTGGCAGAGTTTCTACAGCTGGATGCCCTTCCTAACGCCAACCAGTCAGAGAGTGTAGTGAGTGCTTTTACGTGCCACCGGCACGAAGGCCAGTCAGGAGGTACTGGCAACTGCCACGCTCGAAATGGTGTATTTTACGTGCCACCTGCACAGGAGCCAGTCCAGCGGGACTGGCAACGAACTCACTCGAAAGTCTTTTCACGTGCCACTGGCACAAGTGCCAGGAAGGCGACGTTGGTAATGGTCACGCTCAAATGGTGCTATTTACATGCCACCGGCACGAAAGCCAGACAGCTGGTGCTCTGGCAACGATCATGCTCGGACAGTGCTCTTAGTGATTTACTGGTACTGGTGCCATCACGATTTCGCTTTCGCTTGCCCCAACAGGTCTTCGCAAGCCGAGTTTAGTGTTCAATGAAGACGTTGGCATGGGTGCCAGTCTACAAATTTAGTTCGATTTCGATTTCACTTGCCTCAACAGGTCTTCGCAAGAGGAGTTTAGTGTCCAAAGAAGGAATGTTACACATTATTATTATTATTATTATTACGGTGATGAGCTGGCAGAATCCTTAGCATATCGGACAAAATGTTCAGTGGATTTTCTTGTGATTCTGTACATTCCGCATTCAAATTCTGCTGAGGTTGATTTTGCTTTTGTCCTTTTGGGGTCAATAAAATAAATCCCAGTTAACTAGAGATTGATGTAATCAACATACCCACTGCCCTGAAATTGCTGGCCTTGTACAGAATTTTGAAACCATTATTGCTGTTATTGTTGTTATTGTTATTAGTAGTTCTGTCTTGAAAATTTTATTTTTGCTTCTAAATGACTTTCTTTTTTAATCATTACTTATTTCTTTTATTTTAGGTTGAGAGCAAAATCATAGAAAAACTAGAGAAATACTTCAAGGTTTGTAAAACAATTTTGAGGACTTTATCTTACCTCTGAAATAGAATGGGGAAAAAGAAGTTTAAAACTACTTTGGAGTAAAGATTATTTGGCAACATAACATGGCAGTCCTGGTTTAGGACAAACGTTGCTGTAATTTAGTCCCAGGAGACATCGTCTCCAGTTGGCTATACGACACAATCTGTGTCCTTATATTTTCAAACAAGGGAATCAAGCACCCCCACTCAGCTCAAAACAATATCTATATATCGCGATTTCCAGGTTATTACAGATATTGTTTTGAGGTGAGTGGGGGTGCTAGATTCCCTTGTTGGAAAATATAAAGACACAACTGGAGATGATGTCTCCTGGGGCTAAATTACAGCAACATTCATCCTAAACCAGGAGTGCCATGTTATGTTGGCAAACAATCTTTACTCCAAAGTACTGTTGCTGAATATCTCTCGTTGTGAGATTTACAAATAGTAATTTTCTAAAACTACTTTGTTTTCAGGATTTCAAGATGTATATTGGAGAGATCCAGTGTGATTTTGTTCATTTTAAAAGTTTCAGGAGTTACATCTTGTGAGTGAAGAATTTGTAAATTGGTTCTGGCTCTGTACTTTGTCTTCAGGCAAACTATGACATCATTTTGTCTCAGTCTGTTTTGTCTCATTCATTAGTCAGAGGAAGTGACTGGCTCTCACAGATATATTGGATTCTCCTAGGATGAAATGTTAGCTGTTGGTGAGTAAATATAGGTCAGTAAGGAGAGAGTTTTGAGAGAAATATAGTCATGGGGTGGAAGGATTAGCATTCAGATTACTGTCAATTGTAATGCTTATTGATCCATGTTGTTTTGAATTAATCATGTATGAAATTGTTGCTCCAAGACTTTGATGTTGTGATTGTTTATTTTTAGAATAATATTGTAGGATAGGTATGAGAGGCCAGATTGAACATAAAACAGACAGAATATTTGAAGAGGATATGGTTAGTTTAAATGCTAAATTTTCTTTGTATGATTAACTTTATATGATATTGTCTCTTTTCTGCTTTCTAGCCTCAACACTTACAAGTTGTAAACGAAAGTTATATGCACAATGTACCTAAAGGTAAATATCCTCTCCCTCTCTTTGTCACCCTTTCATCACGTTGCATTACTTGTTTTAACTGTATTCATTCATATTACATCTGTTTTTTCATGCTACTTTTCTCATGTATTTTATTAGTCCCACCTGGCTGGCTCCCATGTAGGTGGCACTTAAAAAGCACCATTCAAGCGTAGTCATTGCCAGTACCGCCTGACTGGCCCCCGTGCTGGTGGCATATACAAAGCACCCACCACACCTTCGGAGTGGTTGGCGTTAGGAAGGGCATCCAGCTGTAGAAACCTTGCCAGATCAGATTGGAGCCTGGTGCAGCCACCTGGCTTGCCAGCCCTCAGTCAAATCGCCCAACCCATGCCAGCATAGAAAGCAGACGTTAAACGACAACGAAGAAGAAGAAGAAGGAACACCACCTTCCCCGAGTAATGGAAAACCTTCCTGCCAAATTTGGTACAAATTGATCCAGCAGTTTGGCTGTGCATAGAGGAGAAACACACACAGTGAATTTTTGTATTTGTTGTTGTGTGGTTGAAAATTTGAAACAAAGGCACACGTTTACCTCTGTGATGTTAATATAGAAAAACATGAACATACACACACACACGCTACCGTGCACAACACACATAAACACATTATGCATAGAAAGGGATTCCAGCATGGCCGCAGTGTAATGACTGAAACATGTAAAAGATAAACGATTGAACAATTCCATCAATCCACTGCCCTAGACCGTTTCCCTTCTTTCTTGACTTCAGAAGAATGAAAGGCAAAACACCCAATTGACCGCAGTGGGATTCGAACTTAGAATATAAAGAGGAGGAGCAAATATCCCATAGTCTTAAACTTTAACAACTCGACCACGTCGCTAACCTCATTAGATCCCATCTGTTAACTCAATTTGTTTTTGGTACGCATTGCAAAGTTCTTGAAGTAAAGTCGTGTGTTGAAACCTGTTGTTGTATCTTGGGAGGGATATTTTGCAACGCAACCGCTCTGTTTCTTTTTTCTTTATTATTATCATTAGTAAACTAATTAATTAATCGATTGCTTGACCAATCATTTAAACGGTCAGTTGGTTTGTCAATCCTTTCGTTTCTGTTCACGACTTCACCAATGACATTTTTTCATCTGTTCAAGTTATTATTTCCGAATTACCTCCCTTATAAAATGTGTTCTCTCCCTTTGATATATCTTGTTTTGTTGAATTTCAGTAAAACTCTTGTTAAATAAACTGGGTCTCTTAAACAATAAGAGAATTCTTAATGCAAAAAAAGTTTTTATGTAAATATTGGCCATTATAACATAACTCCATCCTTCAAAAATTCCATGCTCCTGACGTGCCTATATTCACGCATCATTTCTGTGGTTCTTTTTATGTTCACTTTTCTGTCTTATTTTGTGTACCTGAAATTCTTTCTCAACTTTTATTGCTGTCTTTCTCTACATTCTGTCCCCTCTTTTTTCTTTTCCAACGACTTGAGCATTATATACAATTAGCTCATGATTATTATTTAGAAGTCGAAGGCGCGAGCTTGCAGAACCGTTAAGCACGCCAGACAAAATGGCATTCGCCCATCTTCGTGTTCTGAGCTCAAATTCTGCTGAGATCGATATTCCCTTTCATCCTTTCGGTGTCGATAAAATAATTGCCAGTCAAGTACTGGAGTCAATTTAATCGACTTCCCCTCCCCCCAGAAACTGTTGGCCTTTGCTAAAATTTAAAACCGTTATTGCGAAGACGGCGAGCTGGCAAAATCGTTAGCATGCCGAACTAAACGCTTAGCGATATTTCGTCCTTCTTGCCTTTCATCCTTTTGGGGTCGATAAAATATGTAGCAGTTGAATACTGAGGTCGATGTAATCGATTCATCCCATGACGGCCTTGTGTCAAAATTTGAAACCATTAATTATTATTGCGAAGGCGGCTAGCTGGCAGAATCGTCAGCATGCCAGACAAAATGCTTAGCAGCATTTCCCCTTTTACTTTCCGCTGAGATCGACTTTACCTCTTTTCCTTTCGGAGTCGATGAAATAAGTATCAGGAAATTTCGGGCCTCGTGCCTTCAGTAGAAATGGTTATTGGTACTTTTTGGTTATCTCACCCTACTGAAAATATTGGGTTATCACCGTTTTGGTAGAAATATCGGTACTTTTGGATATTTCCCTCAACTAGAAAAAAATTGTTTAACCCTCAATAAAACAAAAAAAGCAAAAGTGAAAGGATGAAACATCTAATTGAATCTGATATTTTTATAACAAATCATATAAATCTGAAAAGATTAATAAACATGAAAACTGAAAAAATTAAGCATTTTACTGAATCTGATAACATTTTTATAACAAATCAGAAATGAGGAAGGCCAAACGTCAATAATGTGTTGAAGTATTAAGTCAAAAGGATTTAATCCAATCTCTTTGTCGCTACATAAACTCAATTTTTTAGTGGGGAGATAACCCAGTTTTTTGATGGGGGTGAGATAACCAAAAATGTAGTGGATTACTATTTTTGTTTGCTCAGTCTATTTCTTTTGGGCTGGAGTTTTTTCTTTTTCTTTTCCTGTCAAAATATTTGATAAAAAGTTGCGTCCCTTTACGTTGTTCAAATTCTGTCGTCAACTTTTTTTTATTTTTATGGGACTCAATAAAATAACCACAAGTGAATTAGTGACGTCTGTTTAATCGACTTTTTCTGCCTCTAAAATTTGTCGCTTTGTGATTATGTTATAAATCTATTTAAAACCATGAAAGATTTACCCTATTATTCAATTTGTTTGAAATTTCTTTTGTTGTTATGTACAATATGGAATTCTAAGAAACCTACTTCTCATGCCCTCAGCAACATGACTCAGCTTTTCCAACTAAGTTGAGAATTTTGATTAAAATCCTTTCTTATAATTCCCAAATTTTTCCTTTATTTACCTTACTAGTTGATTTGCAATTAAAACTAATCTGTTTTTCTTGATCATTCTGTCCCAAATTAAGATATCAAACACTTAACAGAAAAATGTTGCAAACAAAAACTTTCTTGATATTCTGACTAAGTCTAAATTACCTCATTAAAGACACTAATACACTTGAATCTACCCAACTTTTACGTTGCTTTCGTATTAAAATCTGACAAAATAACTTTTACGAACTAAAAGAGAAAAAATCTGGTTACATTTTTATTGAGTCATTTCCTTGCAGCTGTTTTATTTTGTCTCCTCTTCTCTTTTCAGGACCAAACTATAAGCATCTCTCTAAATGTTGAATTAATATTTCATTTTTTACTTGTGACAAGTGGACATCCGTCAAGCTGAATCTATATCAGAGATTCCATTTATGTTTGTTGCCATTTTAGTTCATGTTCATTGCTAATGGAGGTGTTGTGCTTACATTACAAACCAATAGATAGAATTTTGTGTTAAAAAAAACACCATTAGATGGAAAAAAATATCAATGGCTGCCTGTAGTGCAAACATGGCAGTGTGGTTAAGAAGGTCACTTTACAGCTACAAGGCCTTAAGTTTAGTCCCACTGTGCCATACCTTGGGCAAGTATCTTGTGTGATAGCCTTGTGAGCAAATTTGATAGACAGAAACTGTATAGAAGCCCTTTGAATGTGTGTGTGTGTGTGTATTTGTGTCTGAATTTGTCTTTGTCCCATAGCTTGACATCTGGTGTTGGTTTGTTTACATCTCGCTGACTTAGTGGTTCAGCAAAAGAGACTGATAAAATAAATACCAGACTAAAGAAATAAGTATCGGAGCAAGGGGCAACCTGTTCAACTAAACCCTTCAGTGCAGTGCTCCAGCATGGTCACAGCCCAATGAGTGATACACATATATTCCAAGTCAGAAAGTAGAATGCTGGGTTTGTCCCTGCCCCATGGATTGTAAAAATTGAAGGGTGCTCATGGGGCTTGAACTCATCTTCTGTAACTATGACAGATGTTCTACCATTATACCAAAGTAATTCTTTAAATTTTCTCCATCTGTTTTAGAAGCTTTGAGAGATTATGCAATAATTCATTTTTCACCATGACACTTGAAGAAGCTTTATCTACTTTGTGTTCCACCATTAGAATAGATGTATTTCATGTCTTGGAGTCTTTTTAATTCTTATGCCATAAACAACAACTCAATATATTTTAGTTTTGATTTGAAAATGTATTTCAAAAATCTGAAAATATATATTTATTTTTTAACGTTTTTTTTTCATTAATTTTTTTCAAGGATCTGAAACTCATTTCAAAGTTGTACTTGTGTCACATGACTTCAATGGTATTGGTCTGGTTCAGGTCAGTCTAAATCCGTCAATTTTTTGTATGTACGTGAGTATGAGTGTGAGTGAGTGTGTGTGTGTGTGTGTGTGTGTGTATGCATGCAGGAGTGCTTGTGTATAAGACGATGTGAATGTGTGGTGTGTGTGCTGGTGTGGTTGAGAAGCTTGTTTCCCAAACATATAGTCTTGGGTTCAGTCTCACTGTACAACACCTCAGGCAAATGTTATCTCCTATAGCCAGGGTCAATCAAAGCCTTGCATGTGTTTTTGGTTGAAGGAAGCTAAAGGAAGGTCATTGTATATATATATATATATATATATATATATATATATATATATA
>NC_068981.1:3025622-3029518 GCF_001194135.2 Octopus bimaculoides | reverse complement strand
AGTGTGATCATTGCCAGAGCATCTGTCTGGCTTCCGTGTCAGTGGCACGTAAATAGCACCATTTGTGCGTGATCGTTACCAGCGTCGCCTTACTGGCACGTGAAAGAACATTCGAGCGAGGTTGTTGCCAGTGCCTCTGGACAAGCTCCTGTGCAGGTGGCATGTAAAAAACCATTTTGAGTGTGGCCATTGCCAGTACCGCCTGACTGGCCTTCATGCCGGTGGCACGTAAAAGCATCCACTACACTCTCGGAGTGGTTGGCGTTAGGAAGGGTATCCAGCTGTAGAAACTCTGCCATCTTTCCATGCCATCTTCATTTGATGAATTCGTATTATTGAGCCATACATCACAGTTGGATCCCCTTTCTGTTGCTAATCTTTATCTGTTTTGCATTTAAGGGATTTTTAATTCTACTTCTCTTCAATGGTGCACAGCTAAGAAGCACTTTGTTGGCAAAGAATATCAACAAAGGTCACTGCCTTTTTAGCTGAACACAATTGTGCAAAGATGCAGAATGTAAAGATTCACATGCACGTACACATGCATGCTTGCACACACACGCGCACGCACGCACGCACGGTTGTGTTTTTCACTTGTGTGACAATGATGTTCATTTACTGTCATTGTGAAGTCTAGATAAGGACTCACACACACACACACACACACACACACACACTCGAGCTTATACAACAGGCATCTTCCAGTTTCCGTCACAAGGCTTTGGCCAGCCTGAGGCTATAGCAGAAGACACTTGCCCAAGGTGCCACTCAGTCGGCAAGTATGCACTTAACCATACATCCATGCCTGCAACTAGTCACACTCTACCTTTACTGTTAATTATTCATTGATATTGTTTATTCTGTTTGTAGAGACATCGGAAAATTAACCAGTGTTTGTCAGAAGAACTGGAAGGTGGAGTCCATGCCCTCTCTATAACTGTAAGCAGATTGTTTCATAATTTTTTGTTGGCAACCTAGAAAAATATCTCTTGTTTAGTTGCATACAGTATCATGAATATTTTAGACAGAGAATAAACTGAGTCTGTTCCTCTTACTGACCTTCTACCCATTTTGGGGTGCCCATCTCTTATGACCAATTTCTTTCCTTGTCTCATGGGATTTTTTTTATCAGATTTTAACAATAGTAATGTTTACTTTTAATTTTTTCAAATCTTTTTGGATCATTTTCATCAAAATACAGTACTGTTTTTTTAGTACTTTTTATCCTTGTGAAGGTACATGGCTCAGTGGTTAGTGCGTCGAGCTTACGATCGTGAGATTGTGATTTCGATTCCCAGACCAGGCTGCATGTTGTGTTCTTGAGCAAGACACTTTATTTCACGTTGCTCCAGTTAACTCAGCTGTAGAAATGAGTCGTGGACATCACTGGCGCCAAGTTGTATCGGCCTTTACCTTTCTCTTGGATAACATTAGTGGTGTAGAGGGGAGGCTGGTATGCATGGGCGACTGCTGACCTTCCATAAAACAAGCTTTCCCGGACTTATGCCTCAGAGGATAACCTTCTAGGTGCAATCCCAAGGTCATTCATGACCAAAGGGGGTCTCGGTAGAGTTTCTACAGCTGGGTGCCCTTCCTAACACCAGCCACTCTGAGAGTGTAGTGGGTGCTTTTACGTACCACCAGCACAAGGGCCAGTCAGGCGATACTGGCAACGGCCACGCTCAGGTGGTGTTTTTTACGTGCCACCTGCACAGGAGCCAGTCCAGCGGCACTGGCAACAACCTCGCTCAAATGTTTTGTTCACGTGCCAACGCCACAAGTACCAGTAAGGCGACGCTGGTAACGATCATGCTCAAATGGTGCTATTTACGGGCCACTAGCACAGAATCCAGAAAGCTGCTCTGGCAATCATCACGCTCGGATGGTGCTGTTAGCACTCCATTGGCATGGGTGCCAGTCATCGAATTTGGTTCATCTAAGAAATGTAAAGTAGGTGAGTCTGCAATTTATCAATCACGAAGGTGGTTAGCAGAATGAGGTCGTAAATTAAAGAATAGTGAAAAGGCATTTCTGTTCTAGAGATGTCATTAAACAATCTTGCTCATAAAGGCTGGTTCTGGCAAAACAGGCTTGTAGATCAGCAGAGAACAGGTGCCAAGTATGATATTTTACACTATTGAAACATACTTGAAGTTTGTAGACCAGCAGAGAGTAAGTGCCAAGCATTATATTTTACATTATCAAAACATATTTGGAGATAGTTTCTGATGTTTTTCTAAAAGAAAACATATTCTATGTCATGTTGTTTAATGCACTAAAGGAGTGACATGGTTAATAAATTCCAGGGTTACTTATTCGTTTACTTAATTTTACTTGATTAAAGTGCTCTGAGTAATGCAGAACTAATAGTATATTAGCTTTAATTATGGGAGATCCAGCCAATTATATTCCACAGAAAATAACTTAAAGAAAACTGCAGAGAACAGTTCAAGTTTCTGTGAAATTTCAGGGGAGAGGGAAAAACAGGAGAGGAAGTAAAAGAAAAGAAGTTTATATGGAGAGACAGCCATAACCACAGTGTCAGAAATCTTAACCTATAAATACTTGAATAAAAACAGAATAGGATAAATCGTGATACACATATTGTTTTGAGCTGAGTGGGGGTGCTAGATTCCCTTGTTCGAAAATATAAGGACACAAATTGTGTCGTATAGCCAGCTTGAGACGATGTCTCCTGGGGCTAAATTACAGCAACATTCGTCCTAAACCAGGAGTGCCATGTTATGTTGGCAAACAATCTTTACTCCAAAGTGCTGTTGTTGAACATCTCTCATAAGATTTTAAAATAGTAATTTTCTAATATAAGAAAGTTGTACGGATAGAATGTGAGCATTTGATCCTTAATTCATCTGATGTATTAATAACAATCATCATCATCATCGTCGTCGTTTAACGTGTGCTTTCCATGCTAGCATGGGTTGGACGATTTGACTGAGGACTGGTGGACCAGGAGGCGACACCAGGCTCCAATCTGATTTGGCAGAGTTTCTACAGCTGGATGCCCTTCCTTACGCCAACCACTCTGAGAGTGTAGTGGGTGTTTTTACGTGCCACCGGCACGAAGGCCAGTCAGGCGGTACTGGCAACAGCCACGCTCAAAATGGTGTATTTTACATGCCACCTGCACAGGAGCCAGTTCGACGGCACTGACAACGATCTCACTCTTTACACGTGCCATCCGACACAAGTGCCAGGAAGGCGATGCTGGGCACGATTTCGCTAAGATTTCCAACAATTCCAAATAGCAGAAACTGCAACCATACAATGGGCTTCTTTCAGTTTCCATTTACCAAATCTACTTACAAGGCTTTGATTGTGAGAGTGCTATGCAGTGGGACTGAACCGGGAACCATGTTGTTGAAAGGAACTTCTCACCACAAAGCTATTCTTGCATCTATAGCTACATCTATACTCCTGTACAATGAGCTTTCATACAGTTTTCCTCAATCACTTGTATTCACAAGGCTTTGGTCAGCCTATGACCATAGGAAAAAGACATTTGTCAATGGTTCTACACATGCAGTGTTCATATTTCAGTATCCTGTAATATTACACTTCACTCACAAACACCATACAGTCTGCCTTCAAAGTGAGAGACTCTTTCCTGCCAGCAGAGTTAATAGCTTTAGCCTCTGTGATTTAAGTACAGTTACTTCCATTGTAAATGAGGTTGTTTAAATAACAAGAGATGTCAACCAGTTCTGTGGAATCCTACCAGGCGTTTAAAGAATGCATTCCATGGCTACTATTATTGGTAAATACTCTTGTACATCTACTACATACAAAATCCTTTTCTCTCAAACTGCCTGTGATCCCACCATGCATATGTATGTGTGTGTGTATGTGTATATATATATATATATATATATATATAT
>NC_068981.1:3015208-3024690 GCF_001194135.2 Octopus bimaculoides | reverse complement strand
TATATATATATATATATCATACAAAATGGGACAAGAACGCAAAATATCCAGACAGTTAGGTGATACAAGAAAGGAACAACAAAACATCCAGATAGACGATACAAAGAAAACAAGGACAGGTCATTCGGAGTTTTCTTTCCTCAGTTGAGAGCCAGATTATCTTTGCAATTTCTGCTGGTTATTCTCGATATTGCTCCAAGAAAAAACTAAGCTATGAGCATTAGATTCCTTGGAATTTCTCTATATATAATCATCATTTAACATCCATATTACATGCTGACATGGGTTGGACAGATTGACAGGATCTGACAGGTCCAGGAACTGCATCAGACTCCAGTCGTCTGTTTTGACCTGATTTCTACAACTGGATGCTCTTCCTAATGCCAACCAGTTTACATCATGTACTGGGAGCTTTTTTCATACTACCAGCATTGTTGAGGTGGCCGTGCTGCTCAGAATACTATGAACCCTGAGGAAATTGTAGGTCAGTTTTTATGCTTGCAAGTGAGGGGCTAAAATATGAGAGAAGGGTGTGGGATAGAGTAGGCTGTTGTAGAGGAGCTGTACGGGTAATATGTTCGTGTGTGTGTGTATTCCATTTCTCTGTTAATATGTATTCTGTTGAAATACACTTCTTTCTCTCTCTCTCTCTCTTTTTTTTCTATATATTTTTAATCCTAGGCTCATACTTCTGAAGAATGGATTAAAAATAATGGTACTTTTAACAAATCTCCACCTTGCATGGGCGGTGATGCAAGCAGGTAATGATTTCTTCCTGAATACCGAACCTCAACAAACGTTAAGACTTTATGTAAATGTTGACCTACATCATATTGTTGGTATGCAGAAAATATGTTTGTTGGAAATGTCATCTATTTTAGCAACAAACAGACTTAATTTCCTCAAAGTAAACTAAATTCCATGAATCCCTCTAAATGATTCATTCTACAAAACAGTTTCATATCATCTCCATTTCATTGTTAAGGCACCCCCCCCCTACCCACTGCTCCAGCTTGTGTTATTCTGCTATTCTTTTACTTGTTTCAGTCATTAGACTACAGCCATGCTGGAGCACTGCCTTGAGGAATTTTAGTCAAACAAATCAACCCCAGTACATATTCTTTATTTAAGTCTGGTACTTAAACAACACATTAAACAAACTATCAATTTTTTTAGTTGGTCAGATATTTAACCAATTGACTAAAAATAAAGAAGTGATGTTGAACCAGTGCATGTATTTATTATTATTATTGGTTTAATGACCCTCCCAATACAACAACATTTATTTCAACATATGAATTCACATCAAGAATCTTGCCAACCAAGTACAAAAGGGAAGAAAGACCAAACAACCATTTCTTGTTCTTGTTGTATCGATGAGATCATCTTGGGATGATATAGTACCGGTAATATATAACTGAGGAAATCTTGTCCACAGGAGTGAGATTTTTAAATAAAATTTTGAAATATAGATTTTCTGAGTTTTTTTTTTCTTTTAATCTGTGTTATTAGTTTCATCATTATCCTCGTTTTACTGTCCTTTTTCCCATGCTAGTAAAGGTCAGACAGAATATGTTGAAGCAGATTTTCTACAGACAAATACCCTTCCTGTTGCCAACCTTCACCAGAATCCAAGCAAAGTAATATTTTCTCAGAACCTGACATGTTTTTCCACAGAAAACTGGAAACAAACAATCTCACTTACATGACAATTATTTTATAAAATAAAGTTTTATGAAATTTACTTTGAATGTTGGGCCTCACGGAGGCAATGACAAGGGATCGAGACCTTTGGCAAAATGCTGTGCTTGAAAAGACCCATCAAGCCAAATGAGACCATAGTCATGGCCGATGTTGGTGTCTCATAACGCACCGTGCTGGTGGCACGTAAAAAGTATCCTTCGAATGTTGGGCCTCACAGAGGTGTAAAGTGACTGAGACCTTTGGCAGTATGCCATGGTTGAGAAGACTTGTCAAGCCAAGTGAAATCACATTTGTGGCCGATGCCACCATCATGTACCTGGCACCCGTGCTGGTGGCACGTAAAATGCACTTATTACACTCTTGGAGTGGTTAGTGTTAGGAAGGGCATCCAGTTGTAGAAACCATGCTAGATCAGATTGGAACCTGGTACAACTCTTCAGATTACTAGTTCTATTCAAACTGTCTAACTCATGTCAGCATGGAAAGCAGATGCTGAATGATGATGATGATGACGATACCTTATATGTTGAATCCACAGATTTTTATTAGAGGATACAGCTCTATATTTAAGAGGAATTATGTACATTATTTACATTTGATGGATATTTGTCCTCATATGGTGTAGTGGCTAAGAGTGCAGGCTACTAACCCCAAGATTCCGAGTTCGATTCCAAGCAGTGACCAGAATAATAATAATAATGATAATAATAACAACAACAACATCAAAAAATACCTTAGGAATGAGAACCCAGGTTCGAAATTTCCCCAAGACACCTGATGAAGGCTGGAGGGTATATCAACCGAAACGTGTTAACAACAAACAAGATGAGATAATTGTATGCTGTCAACTTAATGTGACAGTCCCCTGAAGAGAATAATACTACTGTTGGTTAGACCTAGGAAGCTGCACTGCTTCCTGTCGGCCTTGATACATTTCCTGTGTCCTTATGTTTACAAGGGGGAGACAAGTCTTATAAGGACACAGGAAATGTGTCAAGGCCGACATTGGAGAGTGTCTAGGAGACATTGGAGAGTGGCATACTTCTCTGGTTCATCTATTCCTGTCAAATTGTCCAACCCATGCCAGCATGGAAAAAGGGTCGTTAAACAATGTTGATGATGATGATGAAGATAAATGGATAATGCAGTCATGAGTTTATATAAAACAGTTGAGATGGTCAAAGCTAGAACGTCTTTGATCATAAGTCTGCTTGACCAGGTCTGACTCAGGGCTAAATGACAACCATCGTTAATAATTTTAATGATGTAATGAAGCTTTCTGATAATACAAATGAGGTTTATTAGAACTGAAAATAATGAACCATGCAACAGCAGTGGGATCCAGAGACTTCTTAACGCCAACAATATCAATTTAGATTAAATTAATATTGCTTGTCCAATTCAGGCAAGCATGGAGGAAATGATTTGATGATGATGATGATGATGATGATTTAAACAGAGTAAAAGAAATTGACTATCAATTTTCAGTTGTTTAACAGATGTTGAACAAACAATAGATTAAGCTGTTATTTCTAGCACGTTGACCGACCACTTAGAGTGAATAGCAACCATATCTTCTGTATTGTTTAGTTTTTGAAGGAAGAACAAGGAAAGCGCATTAGCAACACCATTGAACCAAGAGAGCTTCTAAGTAGCCAATCGAACTGTTAGAAATAGCAGCCAAATTTCTCCTGGATCATCTTGAAAAGGGAAGGACATGCTGGATAATGTAATCATACATACATTCATCATCATCATCATTGTTTTAACATCCATTTTCCCATGCTTTGTTGAAGCAAATTTTCTATGGCCAGTTGTCCCTCCTGTAGCCAACTCTCACTTGTTTCCAAGCAATATAATATTTCTGTAGTGGATCTTGCAGGCATGAAGTGGATTTGATCCACCATAGCCAAATTTAAATTAACACTTCAACAAAACTTTTCTCATGGTGAAACAATAATTTTTCTGTGACAGCCGTTTACATTTTCCAGATGCCTTGGCTAGGCCGAAATAATGTCTCCAGCACTTGACCCTTCTAACCTCTTATAAGTTACCAAAAGCTAGAATTCAGATAACAAGTACCACCAATGAAGTCCATTGTTCTCAACGATATGTCCATCCTTCTGGATAGTTACAAAAACAAGAACCCCCAAGCAAAAACCAGTTAGTCATTTGGTGACAACTCAGTCAGTTGCTGACAGCTCAGTGAGAATGGAGTCTGGCTGACAGGCTAAACAAACGCTGTCTCAAAAGAAAAGGGCACAAAGAGAACAACTATGGTAACTTATCAATGGAGCAGTTGTTTCATCCCACACTCTCTCACTAACTCGCTTTCTCTTCTCTGCACATTACCATATCTCTCTCTATGGTTTACTACTACAATAAGAACACACAGGCTGAAATTAACTTTTTTACTTCTCACACTCTAGGATTTTATCACCTGCCCGTTGAGGCAAGGTATATACAATGTAACGGTAAAAATAAATATTTTCCTTAAAACCTCATGCATTGTATGACAATGCTCTTTGTTTACCTCCATCATGTGATGTCAAGACAAAGACACACACACACACACACTCACACTCACACACACAACCATGCACACATACATACATACATACACTGAGGTTCTTTCATTTCTGCATACCAGATCCTTTCACAAAGCTTTAGTCAGGTCAGGGCCATAGGAGAAGACACTTGTCCAAGCCACCATGCAGTGGGACTGAACTCAAAACTACATAGCTGGGAAGCAAACTTCTTAACCGCACAGCCACACCTGTGCCTCACAAATAACAAAACATGCTGATGCTATGTAAAATGCACCCAGTACACTCTGTGAAGCAATGGGTGTTAGGAAGGGCATCTGTCTGTAGAAACCATGCCAAAACAGACTATTGGAGCTTGGTGCAGCCCTTTGGCTCACCAGTTCCTGTCAAGCTGACCATCCCAAATGAACTTTAGATGAAGATGATGATGATGATGATGACAACTTGATGTGCCCTAGTGGCTAGTTATTGTAAGGGAGATAATTACATTTATTTTGGTCACAGCAAGGTTAGAAGTTTGAAGATGTTTTACAGGATTTACTTATGACTAGAAATTTTAAGGTCAATGTTGTAAGGGGGGAAAAATATTAAACATGCATCTTCAAATTTCTTTTAATTTTATAAATATTTCAATGAATGACTTCACCAGTGAGAAAACCGTTTCCTAAATAGGACATCATGATTCAATATTACAGCCAAACAATCTGGAGACATTAACCAATTTTGGTTCCATTTCAAGGTCATGTCAGTTATGAAGTTTCTCGTTTGCATTCTCATCACAACAATGGTGACTAATGAGAAGAGTAATTGATATTCTGACAAGTGATGGAATTATTCCATTCCTTTCATGGTTCTGCCAAGAATATCAAGTGATTCAGTTGGAATCTACTTATTAATTAGAGTTTTGGTTCCTGAATCATCAAAGATGTTTGGGATGATGGAATGTCAGACAGAAGATTTTATTGTATTCAGATTGGTGTTTTGTTTTATAAGAACTACGAGCACAAGCCAACAAGCGTGCCAAACTTCTAGAAATAGCAGTGAAATCAGACTCTGTTATCTGAAAAAAAAATGAAAGGATACTTAAAATAAAAGTAGTCTTGATTATAGAAGAAATATTGGTTTCAAATATATTTAATATAGATATATTCAGAGTGAATAGAACACTTGCTGATGTTGTGAATAGCCATGATGCTAAAGAGAAAACAGGTGTACACAAGTGAGGTAAAATTGGTGGCACATTTTGGCACAAGGCCAGCAATATGGGTGTGGGGGTGGGTGAGGCGCTCAACTGGTGCTTATTTTATCCACTCTGAAAGGGTGAACAGCAAAGTTGACCCTCGGCGGAATTTGAACTTAGAATGTAAAGACAGATGAAATGTCACTTAGCATTTTGTCCGGTGTGCTAACAATGCTGCCAGCTTACCACCTTAGCAATAATAATAATAATAATAATAATAATAATCCTTTCTACTGGAAGCACAAGGTCTCAAATTTGGGGGGAAGGGATTAAGTCAATTACATTGACCCCAGTGCGTAACTGGTACTTATTTAATTGACTCCCCCCGAAAGGATGAAAGGGAAAGTCGACCTCTGCGGAATTTGAACTCATAACGTAGTGACAGATAAAACACTGCTAAGCAGTTTTGTCTGGCGTGCTAACGATTCTGCCAGTTTGCTGCCTTAATAATAATAATGATGATTTCAAATTTTGGCACAAGGCCAGCAATTTCGGGGAGGGGATAAGTTGAAGACATCAACCCCAGTATTCAACTGGTACTTAATTTATTGACCCCCGAAAGGATGAAAGGCAATGTCGACCTCGGCGGAATTTAAACTCAGAACATAAAGATACATGAAATAATGCTAAGCATCTTGCTTGGTGTGTGGTAATGATTCTACAAAATCACCACCTTCAACAATAATATGGATTGGCTCCCGTGCCGGTGGCACACAAAAAGCACCATTCGAGCCTGATCGTTGCCAGTGTTGTCTTAACGGCACATGTGCCGGTAGAATGTGAAAAACAACATTCGAGCGTGGTCATTGCCAGTGCCATTGGACTGGCTCCTGCATAGGTAGCACGTAAAAAACACCTTTTGAGCATGGTCGTTACCAGAACCACCTGACTGGCCCTCGTGCCGGTGGCACATAAAAGCACCCACTACACTCTCGGAGTGGTTGGCATTAGGAAGAGCATCCAGCTGTAGAAACTCTGCCAAATCAGATTGGAGCCTGGTGCAGCCTCTGGCTCACCAGTCCTCAATCAAACCATCCAACCCATGCCAGCATGGAAAGCCGACATTAAATGATGATGACGATGACAATAATAATAATAACAATGATAATAATAAGTCGGAATAAATACTGGTGATGGTGTCACATGTAAAGCACGCAGTACACTCTGTGGCATTAGGAAGGGCATCCAGCCATAGAAACTGTTCCAGAATAGACAATGGGGCCTGGTGTGGACCCAGGCCATACCAGCTCTGGTCAAACTGTCCATACCATGCCAGTATGGAAAACAAATGTTAAATGAGGATGATGATGATAATGATGATGAAATACTGCGACGCATTTTGTTTGTCACTGTAACAAATCTACCAATCCACAGTCTACAAATAATAATAATAATAATAATAATAATAATAATAATAATGTTTAATCTTTCTATGAGTATTCATTATTCCAGTAAATGAAATGAAAATCTATTCGAAATCTCTTTTGTAGTGACTAATTTACTTCAAAGGACAAAATTTTGTGTGGAATGGTTTCAGAATAATTCATGAAATATGGTTAGTTCCATTTTTGATCATTTTCCTTCTTCAAACGCAATTCTAATACAAATATAAAATAAGCAAAAATCACATTTTAATATTTTCTTTGTTTCTGCAGGAAATACTTTACAAATTTAGTTTCACTGGAAATATTAGCAAATAAAAAACAAAAAAAAACGCACACGCGCACGCGCACGCACACACACACACACACACACACACACACACACACTTGCTTTTATGTTAAGTCATCTTTATATTCAAAAACAATGTTAAGCTGTTGAATTATCACATTCTAATGACTTGTGTTGATGAGGCTATTTTTCAGTCAAAGGTATCTTTGTTTTAACTGCACTACAGTAATAGGATAATTTATCTCCTACAACACATCATTATTATTATAATTATAAATATAATAATAATAATAAAAATAATAATAATAATGATGATGATGATAATTATTATTATTATTATTGAAATAACATCACAAAGCTGTGTGTTTTGTGTATTCATGCTTTGGGTGTGAGTGTATGTGTGGCTGTTTCTAATATAATATTCCACAATCGATAAATATATTCTACAACTGAACTCACCTAAGCCAGTCCTTTTCATCACTTCTCTTATGTTCACCTTCCTGTAACTTGAAGGTATGCTCAAACATCACTATCTTCTCCCTTTTACAACTGGGGAAAACCATCTGTCTCCTTTACTGCAAGACATCTGTTCCTATCCCCTGTCATACTTTAACCCACTTTAACTCAGTTGGAGCTGCTATGACCTTTGGGGCTCCATACAAGATTTTGTTGTTAAAAATTTATCTGCAATAAATTGGTTATATTTCTACAATATACAAAATATTTTAACAAATTTTTGTATGATTTCTAATAACATTTAATTCTAAAACTATAATAGGATTTTTTTTAAACATTGAATGGCTCTGAGAGTCCAAGCAAGTAAAATGGGTATCCAAAGGATCCATAAGCAAAAGACAGTTGAAAACCCGCTGCTTTAACCTATCACCACCAGGTACAAAGCCAACTCCTTCAATACTACTCTCCCACCTCAGTTGAGGACTCTTGTCTTGTGAGTTACTTGGTGACCTCACCGGTGCTGGTGCCTCTTAAAGAGCATCCTGCACAATCTATGAAGTTTTTGGCATTAGGAAGAGCATCAAGCTATAGAAACCATGCCAAGAAGACATTCATGGTTTTGTTCAGAGTTCTGAATATGAACTCTACACCTCAACAATGAATGATGACTACAGCTAAGAGCTTGCTCTGTGGTGTCAACTGCGGCTGACCATCAGATGTGGTCATCATTCATGAGGTGACTTGGTGAACTCATTGATCAGAGCTGGCTCAACCCACTACAAGTGAATGCCACCACAAGTACAAGTAAGTACAAAGCAGATATTAGAGTTCAGCAAAGTTCTTTGGCTCATCAGATTCTGTCAAAACGTCCAACCCATACTAGCTTAGAAAACAGATGTTAAATGATGATGCGAACAATCATAAAGCTATTTGGAGATATATTCTTTTAAGCGACATTTTATTTAGGTTGCTTTGTCACAGATAATATTCCATGTTGTTGTATTCATCTCACACAAATGACTTGAATGTAAACCCACAAATTTGCAGCTTCAATTCATTTTTATCTTTTAATTGCTCATGGGACTGAACCTGAAACTTTGTGGTTCGGAAGCAAACATCTTACCACACAGCCACACCAGCACCTCAACAATAATCTAACATCTCAGGCAGGCTGGCATCACAATTGTTTCCTACATCGTCATGATTTAGACCAGTCAATTGGTTTAACAACTGTCTGATGTACCCCCTCCCTGCTGAGACACCAGTATTGACAGACAGATGTGTCTACATCATCATATAATATTTTTTGAAACCAGTTAATAAGTGTAACAACTCCTCCACCCCAAGAAACACTGGTGTTGACAGACATATCTACATCATATTATCATCTTTTGGATGAATCAACTAGCATTTATCTCAATACCCTGGTATCAACAGACATGCCTGTATCATTGCATTTGGGACCAATCATAGAGCATTTGCTTCATCAACTATTTGTTGTATAATTTATAAAGCCTCAAATCATATGTACAGGAAATGCATACTTACGACCAACAAATACTAGCAATGTTGAAAATTCCTTTACAAAATTTGCTTTTTATTTCATTTAGATATGTGAGCTTTTTTAATGTATTTTATACAGCAATTATAATAAATTTGACTAAACACTAATTTTCTCCAAACTTTCTAACATGAAAGAAAAGCCAATGCATTTATAAAATAGAGACATTTTTTACTAGAATTCTGTTCCCAATAACTATTGGTGCACTATATATATATATATATATACACTTGTGCACCAATGGTTGTGTATTATACAGTAATCCCTTGACTATCGCGAGTGTTATGTTCAACCCCCCCCCCCC
>NC_068981.1:3010996-3015157 GCF_001194135.2 Octopus bimaculoides | reverse complement strand
CCACAATAGGTGAAAATCTGCAAAGTAGGAACAGTATTGTACTGTATATTTTTTTTGATTATTTTCATAATTTGTATATATTTATTATAAATGCAAAACAACACCACGGAGGCATCAACGTAAGCTTAAATGATAAACCATGATAGGTGAACCACGATAAGTGAACTGTGATATGGTGAGGGATTACTGTACACAACTGGTGCTCAACTGGCACTCCAGTGGTTACGACAATGAGGGTTCCAATTGCTTCAGTTAATGGAACAGCCAACTCATGAAATTAACATGCAAGTGGCTGAGCACTCCATGGACGCACATACTCTTACTATAGTTCTCAAGGAGATTCAGCATGACTCAGAATGTGACAAGGCGACCCCTTTGAAATGCAACTCCAGCTGAGTGCAACTTGAAATAAAGTGTTTATATACAAATATTATGCGCAAAAGATACTGAGTTTATTACATATTTAGTACTTACTATAACTTGTCTGTCCTTCAATTTTTGGTGTGGTGTTATGTAACTAGTTCAAAATACTTAAGCTTTAATATTAGCTTCCATTAGTATTTTTGAAGAGCTGTTCACTCCCTGAGTGACATAATTCCCTCTAGTCAACCAATTAACTAAAAAGAATAATTTATAAAAATAGCTCAGCCATTACTTACAAGCAAGTAAGGCAGCGAGCTGGCAGAAATGTTAGCACGTTGGGCGAAATGCTGAGCAGTATTTCGTCTGCCGTTATGTTCTGAGTTCAAATTCCGCTGAGGTCAACTTTGCCTTTCATCCTTTCGGGGTTGATAAATTAAGTACCATTTACGCACTGGGGTCGATGTAATCGATTTAATCCCTTTGTCTGTCCTTGTTTGTCCCCTCTGTGTTTAGCCCCTTGTGGGCAGTAAAGAAATAAGAAATAAGTAACGTTAGGAGGCTGGGCGAAATGCTTAGCAGTATTTTGTCTGCCACTATGTTCTGAGTTCAAATTCTACCAAGGTCAACTTTGCCTTTCATCCTTTCAGGGTCGATAAATTAAGTACTAGTTGTGTACTGGGGTCGACCTAATCAACTGGCCCCTTTCCCCAAAATTTCTGGCCT
This sequence comes from Octopus bimaculoides, assembly GCF_001194135.2. Classification (NCBI taxonomy): domain Eukaryota; kingdom Metazoa; phylum Mollusca; class Cephalopoda; order Octopoda; family Octopodidae; genus Octopus; species Octopus bimaculoides. Next base: position 3,014,071 of record NC_068981.1, on the reverse strand, counting down.
TGTGCCTAGAGTAGAAAAGATTACTTACAAGCAACAATGATATGTCCACTTGCATTATGTGTTTGCTGATTGTTTTAGATGCCCATGCAGCCATGAGCAGGCATAAACACTCCCTTGACCATCCCATTCTTGGTCTGATATAACATTGAGAATGTGACTGTTGGCGGGAGAGATGGCTGCATCCACAGTCAGCTGGAGTTTATTTTTCATTGAGGATACTACTACCTCCATCGACACAACATGGTGCCTGGTCCAGGAACTGAACTCACGACCTTGCACTATTTTACTCATGGAATTGGCAAGTGTTAACGAATGTCTAATTTGCTTTCATTTAGTTTCCTTTTGACGATAAGAGCTTCATTGAGGAATAAACAGAATCTTCCTTTTCTTTGATTTGACAGATATTTATTCACTTTTTCAAGAGTCAGCTAAAGTCAGTTTCTTCTCTGCTGTAATATTTTCATCAAATTATGTTAACAAATAAAAAGTTTTATATTTAAAAGATGAGGAATTGTGTACATTATTTACATTATTTACATTCGACGGGCATATGGTGTAGTTATTAAGAGCGCAGGCTACTAACCCCAAGATTCCGAGTTCAATTCCAGGCAGTGACCTGAATAATAATAATAATAATGATAATTAATAATAATAACATCGAAGTTTCCCCAAGACACCTGATGGAGGGTATATCAGCTGAAACGTGTTAACAACAAACAAGATGAGGACAAATATCCGTCAAATGTAAATAATGTACATAAATAAAAAGTTTTAATGAAAATTTGATGATTTGTGTAATTATCATCCTCCTCCTCCTCATTGACACCATCATTATCATCACCATCATCATCATCAGCATCATTTAAAGTTTGTTTTCCATGCTGGCATGGTTTGGATGGTTTGACTGGAACTGGCAGGCCAGAGAGCTGCACCAGGCTCCAATTGTCTGTTTTGGTATGGTTTCTATGGCTGGATGCCTTCCCTAACACCAGCACAGGTGCTTTTTATGTGACATCAGCACCATTGCTTATATGTGGCACCAGCACAAGTGCTTTATACGTAGCCCCATCACAGGTACTTTACATGTGACACCAGAAAGGGTGCCTCATATGTGATACTAGCATGGGTGCTTTATACGTGGCCCCAGCACAGGTGCTTTTAACATGGCACCAGCATGGGTGATAACGAAAATTAATTTGAAAGAACAAAAGTAGAAATGAAGACATGTGAATAGAAACAAAATACATTTTTTCTGAACTTATCCAACTTTGGTCTTTAGGAAGGGGATCCAGTTGTAGAAACCCTTCCAAAGCAGACACTGGAGTATGATGCAATCCTCGGAGCTGTCAGATTCTGTCAAACCATTCAGTACATACCAGCATGAGACATCAATGTTCACAAATGATGAGGTCCTATGAATGGAAGCTGAATACTCTAGCCTGGTGATTGTCAGCCTTTTTAATATTCAGATCAGATCTCAAACTTGGATTTTTTTTAGGGACCTACACCAAAAAAACACAAGTTAATTGAGAAAAACTTATTATATTTATAGAGGGATGATTGGGGGGGGGGCTGCCAGAAGGATGCTTGAGGGTTGCATGCAGCGCAAGGAGCCACAGTTGAGAACTGCTGCTCTAACCCTTAGGCTGCATACTACATACTTTCTCAATGGAATGAGTTAAATTTCTGGTGGGTTTTGAACACTTTAATAGATGTAGGTTTTGGGAGCTGGGTTTTGATAGAAACATGAATGAATTATCATTTCTTGTATGTATGGGAAATAAGAACACAGATAAAGAAAGTAGGTTTGAGAAGAACAGGAATTGAACACTTGAACAAAGCAAATCATAAATAAGCTTTCTGTTGAAGTAAAAATAGGAAATGCTGTGAGATGACAATCTTAGCTGTTGAGGAAAAGGTAGAAAAATTCTGCCCTTCCTTTGCTGACATGTGCGCTCACACACACACATCTACACACGCACACTCGCCCACACACACACACTCACCCCCCTCCACACACACTCACCCCCCTCCACACACACTCTCCCCACACACCTATACACTGACACAAATACATTACACAATAACAGAAGTGATCTGGAACAGGATCTTGTAGAAAGAATCTTCATGCATGCATACATACATACATACATATACATACATACACATACATACATACATACATACATACATACATACATACATACATACATACACACATACATACAGCGGATGTTAACATAAAACTGAAAATCAGTGAAAAAGAGAACACCTATGCTGAACTATTGAGAAATCTGCAGTTACTCTATCCAGGTTACAAGTTCAGGTTTATACGTGTAATTATTGGGGCCCTGGGATATGTAACACACTGCCTAAATACCAATCTTGAGAAATTAGACTTCGCAAAACCAGAAAGGAGAAAGCTAATTTGAAGACTACAGATCCAATCCATCAATGAAACTGTAAAAATCTGCAAAACTTTCCAGAAGTTTATCATTTAAATCAGCTTGATGGGTCTTCTCAAACACGACAAAATACCAAAGATCTCGGTCATTGCATCCGTGAGGCCCAACACTCGAAAAGAGCTCAGCTACTTTGCCTCCATGAGGCCCAATACTCAAAAGGAATTCAGCCACCTTGCTTCCTTGAGGCCCAATATATATATATACATATATAAAGTCATAAATGACAGAGAAATATTTTGACGAACTTTTATTTAATGATTTAAGTTACAAAATAATTTGTTGTGATTATAGCATTTTTCTTATTGTTAAATAAAAGTTAATCAAAATATTTCTCTATCATTTATGACTTTATACACTCCTCATCCTTTTCTTTTGTATATTACTACATTATTCTATGTGGTTTGGACAATGATACATTAAGGAACATTTATTACGAGTACCACCAGATTACCTGAATCCATATATCGTGACTTAAATAGAAAATATGTGTGTGTGTGTGTGTGCAGCCTTCTGGCTCACCAGTCCTCAGTCAAAGCGTCCAACCCATGCCAGCATGGAAAGCGGACGTTAAATGATGATGATGATGATGATGATATATATATATATATAT
>NC_068981.1:2999144-3006644 GCF_001194135.2 Octopus bimaculoides | reverse complement strand
TCTGAAAGGGTCGAAAAGGAAAAAAAATCTTTTGCTTTCGAAATATTTTTTAATTAGGAGAAAAAGCAGTACTCGTGACCCTGTTGCTTGGGTGTTTGCTGGCTGTGAGGGTGACTGGTTGAGTCGATGAATGAAAAATGTTTCTTGGGGCTGTGTGAAGGAGTAACTCAATGCCACGCATGGACACTTAATAAAAGATTTTATTATGGCATCAAGTCAAACTGTGTTGGTCTTTTACAAATATCATCACCTTCATCAACATCGTTTTATGTCCACTTTCCATGCTGGCATGGGTTAGACAGTTTGACTGAGGACTGGTGAGCCAGAGGCTGCACCAGGCTCGATCTGATCTGGCAAAGTTTCTACAGCTGGATGCCCTTCCTAACACCAACCATTCTGAGGGTGTACGTGCCACCGGCACAAGGGCCAGTCAGGCGGTTCTGGCAATGACCATGCTCAAACGGTGTTTTTACGTGCTACCTGCACGGGAGCCAGTCCAGCAGCACTGGCAACGACTATGCTCGAATGTTGTTTTTCACGTGCCACCAGCACATGTGCCGGTAAAGTGACACTGGCAACGATCACGCTTGAATGGTGCTTTTCATGTGTCACTGGCACAGGAGCCAATCCGTGACGACGACGATGACGACGATGACAACGACGACGACGATGATGATGATGATGATGATGATGATGATGGTTTCCATATCCAGAAAAAAAACAAAAGCAAAAGTCATGCTGGATTATTAAGTTACTAAAATAGGTTGCAATGACAAAAGGTAGGAAATGGCTGCTATAGATCCGTCTTGTCCGTCTAATGTTGCAGACAGGTCATAGGACTAACTACATTTGGCTCACTTTGTTTAAAAACTACCGTTGATGGTTGAGTGGCTGTTATCAATGAGAGCAACCAGACCAGAAAACATTTGCTCATGTGAGTCAATGAGGAAGCTTCTGTGGTCTCTCAGTGTGCTAGAAGTAGCAGCCAAATCTTCCTGACATCTCACCCTTACTGTCTTAAAAAGAAATACTTTAAATAAAGTATTCCTGGGTGATGGTCATGGCTGGAACACTTTGAAGCATGGGTTTGTTTGGAACTAAGCAATAACAGCAGATGATGATGAATTTAATATTAATATTAAGATATCCAGCCTTGTATGGTAGTTAAAAGGTGGCTGACTAAAACAGGAGTTGTTGTACTGTTTCACCTCTTTCTTAATTGGTTGGATGTAATTTGAAGGAGATTTGACTGCTGTTTCTAGCATATGTGCAACCACATTGAGCCCCTTTCATTGAAGTGCGTGATAATGAAGAGGCTTCCCCTAGTTGCTCACTCCCCCCCCATTCAGTTTAACCTTGACTGAACAGATCTTATGATGAAAGGTGTACAAGCCAGCCATGACTATCTCATCTTGTATCTTTTATCTCTTACTTGTTTCAGTCATTAGACTGTGGCCATGCTGGGGCATCACCTCGAAGAATTTTTGGCAGAATGAATTGGCTCCAGCACTTACTCTTTTTTAAAGCTTGATACTTATTCTATCAGTCTCTTTTTACTGAACCGTTAAGTTATGGGGACATAAACACACCAACACCGGTTGTCAAGCAGTGATGGAGGACAGACATAGACATAAAGATAAACACACACACACGCGCATGCACGCACATTCATATGAGGGGCTTCTTTCAGTTTCCATCTACCAAATCCACTCACAAAGTTTTGGTTAGCCTGAGGCTATAGTAGAAGGCACTTGCTCAAGATGTGATGCAGTGGGACTGAACCCAGAGCCATGTGGTTGGGAAGCAAACTTCTTGCCACACAGCCACAACCAGGATTATATTGTCCGATGTGTCTTTACCTTTTCATGATGGTAAGGTGTGATTTGGTGAAGGCATGTAAACCTGCGATTCATGTGCTGCGTTTAAAAGTATTAGAGACAGATGGCATAGTGTGTCCTTGAGCAAGGCACTTCATTTCACATTGCTGAAGTGCACTCAACTGAAAAAGAGTACCGGTGGCATCTTGGGGTAGGGGTTAAACCTGCAATGAACTGGTGTTCCTTTCAGGGGTGAGCATTGTATTTTCAGCCTCAATGCCTTGTAAACCCCAATTATTTCTGGGTTTATGAGCCAGCAAACACAAAGTAGACTTTTAGGACAGGATTTAAGGTAGATTTTGCTGCTATTTCTAGCAGGCATGGCCAAGTGACTACATGAATTCAGTTTCAGTTCCTGGTTGTAACATTTTCTCCTATAGTTCCAGGTTGTCCAAACCCTTGTGAATGAAGTTTAATGGACAGAGGCTGTGAGGAAGTCCATCAGGATGAGCATTGAAAACCCACACACAGCCTCCATCATTGAACTGTGTGACTTGATAGAGATCCTGTTAATTCCTGTTTGATTTCAGTGGTTATTTCAAGTCTTTGCTTGGACTTGGAGAAAGACACAGGAAACTACTTTAGTATGACTTCCCATAAGATATCCTCTACTCCTCCACTCAACAGGATCAAATTTCCCAAGTTGCAGATTCAGCAGTATAAAACAGCTGTATAAGTACAATAGAGGATATATAATACATTAGTATATATAAGTAGTTGATGAAACAGTAGTATGCTTAAAACAGTTGTATATCTAAAACAGTATGTGAAGGCACATGGCTCAGTGATTAGAGCGTTGGGCTCACATCATCATCATCATCATTTAACGTCCGCTTTCCAAGCTAGCATGGGTTGGACGATTTGACTGGGGACTGGCGAACCAGATGGCTGCACCAGACTCCAATCTGATCTGGCAGAGTTTCTACAGTTGGATGCACTTCCTAATGCCAACCACTCCGAGAGTGTAGTGGGTGCTTTTTACATGCCACTGGCATGAGGGCCAGTCTGGCGGTACTGGCAACTCCACACTCAAATGGTGTTTTTACGTGCCGCCTGCACAGGAGTCAGTTCAATGTTTTGTTCACATGCCACTGGCACAAGTGCCAGTAAGGCGAAACTGGAAACGATTGCGCTCAAATGGTGATTTTTACATGCCACCAGCACGGGAGCGAGATCACTGCTCTGGCATTGATCCCGCTCGGATGGTGCTGTTAATGTTCCACTGTCACGGATACCAGTCATTGAATTTGGTTCAGTTTCGATCTCACTTGCCCCAACAGGTCTTTGCAAACTGAGTTTAGTGTCCAATGAAGGAAGGTTGGCATTAGTATCTCAAGATATTTTTATGTCATTTTGGTAAATGTATCTGTGAAAATGAGATATCTGTGTTATTTTCATTTTTGCATGATTTAGACAATTCATTCGCTGCACCTTGTGTGTGTGTGTATGTATATATATATATATAGTTAAGTGGAGAATATTATTCTCCACATAACTATAATTATAAACTGCGGTTTAAACAATAAATTACCTGCCTCTGGATACCCTCTAACGAAGACGGTACCCACACAAGTAATTCCCAGGAGTGCCTCCGGATTTAAACATCCCCTGGTTGCTTGGATTCTTCAGACTACCCCTGAAAAATTGAAGCAATCCTATCATTTACCTATATATATATATATATATATATGTATATATATACACATATATATATACATATATATATACATATATACATATATATACATATATATACATATATATACACACATTTTTCGCCATGATAGATCGCTGACCACTACATTTAAATTTTTTTTCTCCTTGTTTCTCTCCTTATTTCTTTCTGTGTTCCTTTCTGTTGAAGAGCGTAGCTTGAACCGTTAAAGACATTTTCTATTCCCGAGCCTTAAACTAATACATCCTTTTGTTGTTTACACCACCTGTCCTCGTCTGTTGTTGTTTCTTTCGTAAATTCTCCCATATATATACACACACACATACATATACATACATATATACATGCATATAAACATGTATATATATATATATATTGGGTTGGTGCATAATTGTTGCGACATTTTTTCAACAAATTTTATTCAACAAAAATAATAACAACATGTAACAAAAACATCTTTAAATGATTATTCCGGAGCATATTCACCATCTACTTCAATTACTGCTTCCCATTTGCTTGGCAGACGGTCAGACCATCATTTAAAGATGTTTTGTTAAATATTGTTATTGTCTTTGTTGAATAAAATTTGTTGAAAAAAAGCCGCAATAATTATACACCAACCCAATATATAAATGATGGGTGTCTTTTAGTTTCTGTCGACTAAATCCACTCACAAGGTTTTGGTTGACCCAAGACTATATCAGAAGACACTTTCCCCAAGGTACCATACAGTGGGATTGAACCTGGAACCATGTGGCTGGGAAGCCAATAGTTCTTACCATACAGCCAATCTTCAAAATAATACATTCTTTATTTGTTTCAGTCATTTGACTGTGGCCATGCTGGAGCACTGCCTTTAGTCGAACAAATCAATCCCATGACTTATTCTTTTTAAGGCTAGTACTTAGTCTATCAATTACTTTTGCTGAACCGCTAAGTTATCGGGGATGTAGACACGTCACCATTGGTTGTCAAGCAATGGTGGAGGACAAACACAGACACACAAACACACACACACAGACACATATATGAAGGGCTTTTTTCAGTTTCCGTCTACCAAATCCACTCACAAGACTTTGGTCAGCCTGAGGCTATAGTAGAAGACACTTGCCCAAGGTGCCACACAGTGGGACTGAACCTGGAACCATGCGTTTGGTAAGCAAGCTACTTACCACAGTATATATAAAATAGTGATATATATAAAACATTAGTATATACCAAACAGCATATATAGAACAAGAGTGTATGTCAAATAGTAAAAACACCAGCAACAAAATTGTTAGTTTGTGTGTGTGTTGTTTAGCTTTATGTTGGCCATGATTGAATATAATTGTGGGGAAGAAACATTCCAGTCGTAACCATCTTGCCTACTTTATAGTGTCATACATAGTGTACCTGGGACTACATTATTGAATGTGCACTTCCTTTTAAGATACTAGGATGTTATGATTTGAGTAAGATGCAGCTGCTATATATAGCGTTTTGAGCACCACCTCCCCATCAAAGCTCCCTTGTTGGTTGATGAAAGAAATGTAGGTGTAGGAATTTCAGAGGTATCAAGAGAAATGAAAACGAATAAAGGATTGACTCAGCTGACTGAGGAGGGAATGGTATGGAATGGTATGGCGCTAAAACTGGGAAAGTCATCAGAAGGTTCTTACACATGGGAAGTCTTCATCATCTTCATCATCGCTGTTGTTGTTGTTGTCATCATAATCCTCATCACCATCACCACCACCACCATCATCATCATGATTGTTGTCATCATTTTTGTCATTGTCATCATGATCGTCATTGTTGTTATGATATCATCATCACTGTCTTCACCATCATCATCATCATCCTCATCCTCATCATCATAATCATCATCATTACCATCATCATCGTCATCATCTTCGTTGCACTGACACTTGATTTATCTGCTGGAGACTGATGGAAGGAAAAGTAAAATGTCATGGAATTGTCATCATCATCATCATCATCATTTATTGTCCATTGTCCATGTTGGTATGGGTTGGATGGTTTGACCAAGGCTGGCACACTGGAAGGCTGCACCAGACTCCAGTCTGATTTGGCATGGTTTTCTATGGCTGGATGTCCTTCCTAACGCCAACCACTCTGAGAGTGTAATGGGTGATTTTACGTGCCATTTGTGTGACACTGGTGTCTGCCACGACTATGATTTTGCTCAGCTTGATGGGTCTTCTTCTCAAGCACAACATAATGCCAAAGGTCTTGGTCATTGCCTCCGTGAGGCCCAACACTCAAAAGGAACTCAGCCACTTTGCCTCTGTGAGGCCCAGTGCTTGAAAGGAATTGTATGGTATTATATATTACCATTATTATGATTATCATTGTGGTGCCACATAAAGAGCAACGGCACTGGTGCCACATAAAAAGTACTTGTGCTGGTGCCATGTAAAATAAAAAACATCCAGTATACACTGTGAAGTGGCTGGCATTAGGAAAGATATCCAGCTGTAGAAACCATGCCAAAACAGACAACTGGAGCCTGATGAGGCTCTCTGACTTGCCAGCTCCTGTCAAACTGTCCGACCCATGCCAGCGGGGAAAATGGACGTTAAATGATGATCATCATCATCACAATCATTGTCATCATTGTCATCATTGTCACCACCGTCACCACCATTGCCGTTGCAGTCCTTATTTATCACCATCCTCACTGTTTTCATCATTCTCATCATTGTTATTATATTATCGACATCACTGCTATCAGCATCCTTATGATGACGAACACCACCATCACCTCCACCACTACCACCACTATCATCACATCATCATCATCATCATCATCATCATCATCAGTTCAATGTATTTTGTTGGTTTCTTTTCCGTGTGGTCATCTTGACCCTGCATTTCCTGTTCCTTGATTCAACCTCCTTTTGAGCTGAACTCTCTTCTTCTTCTTGATTATGTCTTTCTGAGACAACTTCTGCCATAAACATGTTTCACTCTCATTTACATGGCAACAGAAATTAATGTACACAGGAAAGAGTCTGGAATAGTTTGTTTTAAAAAGTTTTTTTTTAAATTCCTAATAATATTTTTAATGTGCTTCCTTTAAAATGATTTTTATACAAGAATGGTGGGGTGGGGGTATTATTGTCAGTGGTTGGAGATTGGTCAGGTCCTCATTAAAACATGTCAATACAGTTTTATTAACCATGCGAGATGGGCTATACTTCAATTATCTTGAAACAATTTCAAGTTTACATTTACATAAGCATTCAGTGTACACATAATTTTATCACAGGGTTAAAAATTTGTATGGCTTAAGCACTGGCATGGCTGTGTGGTAAGAAGCTTGCTTACAAACTGCATGTTTCTGGGTTTAGTTCCTGTTGTATAGTGAAACTGTATACACCTCCCAGCAGAAAGTGGTAGTAAACAGCCATTATGAATAAATTAGTAGAAGGTTGAGAGTATGTGTAGACTGTGTTGATAGTTATGTCTGTGCTGATATAGTAATTATACTGTGATACTGAGTGGGCGTTATAATGATTCAACCTTTTAAGGATAATAATACTGTATGACTGGGGGTCATATAGTGCCAGATAGAAACATTTTATTGACGATTTCGTAATTTAATATCTTTGAGAGTGACAACTGTTGTTAAAGGACAAATATAGCAGTGGCAAAACACAGTTTTACAACAGTGGTGGTGATGATTTTGATGATGATGATGATGATGATGATTGATGATCTTAATCATGCAGTATATTTTTTTTGGCAGTCATGAAGGAAACCCTTTGTCTCTTACAGAAGCAATAACTCCTTAAACTTTGTTCACCCCTTTCTCACCTCAGAATCTCAGTTTCTAAGTAACCTTAAAAATAAAAATAGCAACAAAAAAAAAAATTTTTTTAAAAAGAAAAAGGAAATGATGCCAAAAACTTTCTTTTCGAGCGAAATGTAGAAACGTTGAAG
>NC_068981.1:2994937-2997600 GCF_001194135.2 Octopus bimaculoides | reverse complement strand
TGTATATATATATATATACATATATCCGATGGGCTTCTTTCAGTTTCCGTCTTCCAAATCCACTCACAAGGCTTTAGTCGGCCCAATTCTATAGTAGAAGACACTTGCCTAAGGTGCCACGCAGTGGGACTGAACCCGGAACCATGTGGTTCGTAAGCAAGCTACTTACCATACAGCCACTCCTGTGCCTAATGTCCACTTTTCCATGCTTGCATGGGTCAAAAGGAATTTGTTGAGGCAGATTTTCTATTGCCAGCCCTTAACTATTTTGCAGCAATGTAATATTGGTTTCAGATTTTGGCACAAGGCCAGCAATTTTGTGGGAGATGGGTTAGTTGATTGCATCGACATCAGTTCTTGACTGGTTCTTATTTCATCGACCCTGAAAGGATGAAAGGCTAAGTTGCCCTCAGCAGAAATTGAACTCAGAATATAAAGATAAACGAAATGCCACTAAGCATTTTGACCAGCATGTTAGCAATTCTGCCAACTCGCCACCTTGATGCAAGGGAATATTGGCCAGACATATTTTCACGGAAGACAGCAAATAAACAACATTGATTGTATGATGGTGATGCTTATCTATAACCATCACATGATGTCAAAATAAAGGCACACACTCACAGAAACACACACACACACACACACACACACACACGGATATGAAGGGCTTCTTTCAGTTTTCATCTTCCAAATACACTCAAAAAACACCTGTCCAAGGTGGTGTGCAGTGGGATAGAGCCTCAGACCACATGGTTGGGAAGTAAGCTTTTTAGCCACACAGCCATACCTGTGTGTGTGTGTGTGTGTGTGTGCGTGCATGTTTGCACAATTGTAGCTAGAGTGTGTGCCACCCAGGGTGGACCTTCTGTTTTCCACCCCCAGACCCCACAAAAAACACATATTGCCTATAACAGACCCAAAAGTGGTACTCTAAAAGTGCCGCTAGGGGTGGACCACCCCACTAGCTACACTAATGTGTGTTTGTGTGTGTGTGTATGTGTGTGTGTGTGTTTGTGTGTGTGTGTGTGAGTTTGTATTGCCCCTTGTTTTCATGTGTTCACTGGTTGTAAACAACGGACAATGGCCTCTCATGCAAACAATGTCATTTGTTTACAATTCATGTGAAAGCATGTCAGGGCTTCTTCACATGCTTCTACACATGCTGTGCAATCTTTTAGAAACAAGAGACTTGTTCAACTGGTGTCGTTTGTTTCTAATTCTCCACACAAACGTTGCCTGTTGTCCTCTCACTGGAAAATTATTACCATATTTGGAAAGAGATGGGGGTTTGCATCAGGGAGGGTATCTGAATGTAGAAAACAAGCACGGAAGAGGGGACATTAAAATGATGATAATGATGGATTTAGTGGGAAAGCCCTGCATTCCCCCTATATTCTTAGACAGAATCCTTGAGCACATCTTAAGCAGGTACTTCAGGGCATTGAATGAAGCACACTACTGTTGGAGACAGTGTCAGGTCCTCAAGGCCATTGCTGAGACAATCAACAAGAGGTTCAGCAACAACAAAAATGCCAGCACTATAACCAGAAGATTATCTTTTATCAAAAGAAAGAGAGGCCAATGAAAAGACCCAAGAATAGCTCCAAGGAATTGCTTTCCCCAGCATTCGATTGGGTGACAGATATGGAGAAACAGCTTCAGTTTCGAGCACACATCACCGACACCTTGTTTGAGATCAGATATTATCTTTATTTCCAAGGTAATTGTTGTAAAGTGATCTTTTACCACTCTTGTATCTGTTCTTTGATGACAGTTGTTGCTCTGACAGATATGGTTATATTACAAAGTCATCGATAGAATGGTTCTATCTGGCACCCCCAGATACATGACCCCCAGTCATACAGTGTTATTATCCTCAAAAGGTTGGATCGTTATAATTCAGTTTCACAGTATAATTACTATATCAGCACAGACATGACTATAAACACAGTCTGCATGTGCTCTTGTATTCTTGACCTTCTGACCTTCTCCTGTTGACCAACTACTGGTCTATTTATAATGGCTGGCTACTACCACTTTTTATTGAGAGGGGTGTACAGTTTCATTATACAACAGTAGCACAGCAGCTAGTCCTACTGGAGTTAAATGTGTCTTGGGAGGAGGCTCAAGAGAAGAAAAGAGTTAGTACCAGAAGCTGGATGGAAGCACATGGCCTATTGGTTAGAGCAGTAGACTTGTGGTCAAGGAATCGTGGGTTCAAATCTCAGACTAGGCAATGTGCGTGTTTATGAGCGAAACACCTAAGCTCCACATGGCTCTGTCAGAAGGTAATGGCAAATTTCTGCTGATTCTTTCACCACAACTTTCTCTCACTCTTTCCTCCTTCATCTAGCAACTCACCTGCGATGAACTGGCATCCCATCCAGGTGGGGAACCTATACTCCAATGAAACCAGGAAACTATCCCTTATGAGTCAGGCATGGCTCGAGAAGGAACAAACAACAACAATGACCAGAAGCTGGTGGAGGACTGTTACAAGAATGGGTAGAAAACAACATGTTTACCAATGTAGGATGGCAGTTGAGGGTTTTCAGGATGCACCCTGAGTAAGACCTATAGAACTCTTGGCATTTCAGGTGCATGCAGGAGAAGAACAATGTAGAGGCTACTGAGAAAGAATCTAAGTGGCTCCTGGTTGA
>NC_068981.1:2991089-2992241 GCF_001194135.2 Octopus bimaculoides | reverse complement strand
GGAGGATCAGTTAATTGTGATTTTATTCAACATATTCTTCCCATCTCAGATTCACACACTTATCGCAGTGGTCCTTCAGTTTTTCTAAGCCCTGTAAAAGAACTCAGAAGCTTGGGTCTCCAGCCAGGTCTTTCGCAATACTCTTAAAGCCAGGAACTTTTCAGTACCCTCTCATATGGGCTTATTCCACAATATCTGAGGCAGTATAACAAAGGGGTTTCTGCAGGAAGCAGTGACTGTGATATTAACCCCTGGTTTGCTATCACTGTTAAAATACGATACAAACAGTTTGTAAATGTAGATATCTGAAAAGTTATATATTAATTGGGTGTGGTTTGTATGGATTTATATGTTTTATTAACCCCTACCCCACCCAAAAATACAAAACCCACTGAGTCATGCTGGAACTGTCCCATCATGAGAGCAGAAACAAAAGCAGAGAGACTCCTGGACAGAGTAGCAAGCTGTGGGAGAAAGAGGGTTTTTATTACGCTTGAGTTTGTTTTGATATTAAGATTGGGAAAATGGATCTTATTTGAAAAAAAAAATTTTGCACTTAGGTTTGTAGCTTCTAAGCAAATTACTCTGCCACATTTGTGGATATAAATGGGTCATGAAGGATAAGGATGAAAAAGTGTCGTGTGATGTTGGCGGAGGTTAAATGTGCTGTAAAAGACTAAGATTAATCTTAAATCTTGGAATGTCACCCAACACAGACAAGTTATGACAGGATTGAGACAAGTGGCAATATTTTATACAGAACTGGTCAGTTTGGGAAAAATGGATGTTCCTAGGTTAATGATGATGATGATTATAATGATGGCTGTGTGGTAAGAAGTTCGTTTATCCAGGTTCAATTTCACTGCATGGCACCTTGAGCAAGTGTTTTCTTCTATAGCCCTGGGCTGACCAAGGCCTTGCGAGTGGATCTGGTAGAAAGAAATTGAAAGAAGTTTACTGTATCATCATCATCATCATCATCGTTTAACGTCCGCTTTCCATGCTAGCATGGGTTGGACGATTTGACTGAGGACTGGTGAAACCGGATGGCAACACCAGGCTCCAGTCTGATTTGGCAGAGTTTCTACAGCTGGATGCCCTTCCTAACGCCAACCACTCAGAGACTGTATATATATATATATATATATATAT
>NC_068981.1:2989188-2990467 GCF_001194135.2 Octopus bimaculoides | reverse complement strand
AGTACCGCCTGACTGGCCTTCGTTGGATTTTCGAGCGAGATCGTTGCCAGTGCCCCTGGACTGGCTCTTGTGCAGGTGGCACATGAAATGCACCATTTTGAGTGCGACCGTTGCCAGTACTGCCTGACTGGCCTTCGTGCGGGTGACACGTAAAAGCACCCACTACACTCTCTGAGTGGTTGGCATTAGGAACGGCATCCAGCTGTAGAAACTCTGCCAAATTAGATTAGAGCCTGGTGTAGCCATCCGGTTTCACCAGTCCTCAGTCAAATCGTCCAACCCATGCTAGCAGGGAAAGCGGATGTTAAACGATGATGATGATGATGATGATGATGAAGATATTTATTATCATCGATTCTCTTATTATCATTTTAAAAATAGTTACATTGGATAATAATAGAATTAATAACACCTTCGCAAATTAATTTTTTGTGAATTATATTTATTGTAAATTGTATATATATTATCATCATCATCATCATCGTTTAACGTCCGCTTTCCACGCTAGTATGGGTTGGATGATTTGACTGAGGACTGGTGAACCAGATGGCTACACCAGGCTCCAATCTGATTTGGCAGTTTCTACAGCTGGATGTCCTTCCTAATGCCAACCACTCAGAGAGTGTAGTGGGTGCTTTTACGTGCCACCAGCACGAAGGCCAGTCAGGAGGTACTATATATGTATACACACACACACACACACACACACATATATATATATATATATACTAATATGAAACATTGAGAATGAGTGCTCAACACCACATTGGTGGATAAATATTCTTTATTTGTGGATTAACAGGGTTACCAATGGTTTCATGTAGTGAGAAATCTCAACAATAATCCAGCCTACTATGTGAGAATGTTGGTATGAACGTCTGTCTTGGATAATTGCTGAGAGATTTCTCTCTACATGAAACCATTGGTAGCCTTATTAATTCACAAATTGTGTGTGTGTGCATGTGTGCATATGTGTGTGTGTATATATATATATATATATATATATGTCTGTATGAGTTAGAGGTTCAGAAACCATCTAAGGGATATTAAATAACCAATATACTACTGGATGTGTACCTTACATATTTTTATCCAAGTGCTTACTATTGCATGGCAATAGGTATGGGTGGGGGTAAATTGGAAATTTACCCAGGATTTATAAAGCAAATAAGAAAATGGAGAGGATATAAAATCGACAATGTTTACTGGCTGATGCTTGTTGATTTTATATCTTCTCCATTTTCTTATTTGCCTTATATATATATATATATATATATAT
>NC_068981.1:2986285-2989065 GCF_001194135.2 Octopus bimaculoides | reverse complement strand
TATATTAAACTAAAAGTATAAAGAAGAAAGAAGGTATACCTATAGTCTCCTACTTCCTGTTTTGTGGCCCATACTCTGGTAACAAGTTAACCTTCATATTTATATATATGTGTCACATTCTGACCTGATACTACTTGTTTGCTTGTTTATTCTTTAATTCTATTGTACATGTTCCTGCACAATAGATAAACTGCCTGTAGCCAATCGCTTGGCAGTTAAAACATCCTTGTTTTTTTGTTGAAGTTCAATATGGACTTTTAATTTTATGTGCCTATTTACCTTACGTCATCAGACATATTACTACCTGAATTCTCTATCTCTCTTTCTATAAATTTTTGCCTGTTTGTGTGTGTGTGTTACTGTCTCTTTGCCTTGACATCATCTAACTGTTGTGAGTGTTGCTGTCAGGCAAACAGTGTCTTTTGTTTCCAGTCTTTCTTGAAAACGTCTGGTCTTGGGGAAATGACACCTTGGTGACAGGAAGGGTTCCTGCCATAGAAGAGATACCCCTATAAATTCCATTAAAAAAATGATGATGATAGGCGCAGGAGTGGCTGTGTGATAATTAGCTTGTTTACCAACCACATGAGTCCAGGTTCAGTCTCACTGTGTGGCACCTTGGGCAAGTTCTTCTAATATAGCCTTGGGCCACCTTGTGAGCAGATTTGGTAGACAGAAACTGAAAGAAGTCCATTGTACATATATATGTATATGTGTGTATGTGTGTGTGTGTATATCTGTGTTTGTCCCCCCAATATCACTTGACAATCGATGCTGGTGTTTTTACGTCTCCGTAACTTAGCAGTGCTCCAGCATGGCCGCAGTTAAATGACTGAAACAAGTAAAAGAATAAAAGGATAATACACTAAATCTAATTTGATTTTTATCTAATTACCCATATTTGCCAAAGTATACTTCGAAAGTTACTCAGGATATGATGAGTAACCCTGTAGTAATAATAATAATAATCCTTTCTACTATTAAGCACAAGGCCTGAAATTTGGGGAAGAGGGCTAGTTGGTTACATTAACTCCAGTGCTCGACTGGTCCTTAATCTATTGACTCCAGAATGATGAAAGGCGAAGTTGACCTTGGAGGTATTTGAACTCAGAACTTAACGACAGGCAATTTGCTAAGCATTTTGCCCAGCATGCTAATGATTCTGCCAGCTTGCTGCTTTAGTAGTAGTAGTGGTAATAATAATAATAATGATAATAATAATAATAATAATAATAATAATAATAATAATAATAATAACAACAACATGGGATTTTATGATTCAGTGTGACCATGAAATAGAGAATAGGAAACCAGACATAGTCTTAATTGAGAAAGAAAACAAACTGTGCTGGATCATAGATATAGCATGCCCAGCTGACAACAAGGTATGCGATAAGGAAGAAAGAAAAGTCGAGAGATATGACAGGTTAGCTTGGGAAGTTAAGCAGTTGTGGTTGATGAAAAAGGTGGTAGTAGTACCAATAATTGTTGGAGCCCGAGAACAGTGAGCAAAAATCTTGAGAAGTATGTGGAACAAATATGCAATAAGGGTGGAGCACTTGCAGAAAACAGCTCTGCTTGTAACTGCTCGAATACTCGGGAAGGTGCTCAAAAAATAAGAAGTGGAACTTTAGTTCACTGGTAGTGAACAGCTGGTGCCGTAGTACATCTCCAGAGTTAGAAGCTGTGCAAAGGCAATGACAATAACAATACTGATCATGGTGAATAGTTTTGATACTCCAGAATGATTATGTGATGCAGCTGCACCATTCTATGTAAATAAACATTTTAGCAGTGAAGTTCACTTCTGGAAAGTCATTAACTATTCTGAGCAGAGGCATTTTCTGGTTTAAAAGAAGTCAAACTTTTGCAGTGTAGATGTCTGCTCACCACAAAAGGTTATCAGAGATTGTCAGGCCCCTGTTTCTCTTACTTTACAAAAGTGGAGGCATGTAGCTTACTGGTTACAGTATTCAGCTTGTGATCAAAAGGGTGTGATTTCAACTCCCAGCAGTGCATTGTGGCCTTGAGCAAGACACTTTATTTAATTTTGTTGCAGTTCACTCAGCTGGCAAAAATGAGCCTTGTTACATTCTGTGTCACACTGAATCTCCCTGAGGACTATGTGTCTGTGGAGTGCTCAACTACTTGTGCATTAATTTTATGAGCAGGCTGTTCTGTTGATCGAATAAACTGGATCACTCACCATCACGACCAATAGAATGCCAGTTACTTTAGAAAAGGGAACTTTGTGTTTAATTAATGCAAACCAATATCATTTAATTTAATTAATTTAATTTAATTTAATTAATGCAAACCAATATCATTT
Organism: Octopus bimaculoides; assembly: GCF_001194135.2. Lineage (NCBI taxonomy): Eukaryota > Metazoa > Mollusca > Cephalopoda > Octopoda > Octopodidae > Octopus > Octopus bimaculoides. Next base: position 2,986,736 of record NC_068981.1, on the reverse strand, counting down.
TCAAGTAAGGCTGGTGAGCTGGCAGAGTTGTTAGCATGCTGGGTGAGATGCTGAGCCGTATTTCGTTCTGAGTTCAAATTCGGGCCAACCAAAGCCTTATGAGTCGATTTAGTAGACAGAAACTGAAAGAAGCCCATCGAATATATATATGTATGTTTGTGTGTCCGTGTTTGTCCCCCCACCTTCGCTTGACAACTGATGCTGGTGTGTTTATGTCCCTGTAATCTAGCAGTTCGGCAAAATGGACTGATAGAATAAGTACTAGGCTTACAAAGAATAAGTTCTGGGGTCGATTTGTTCGACTAAAGGCGGTGCTCCAGCATGGCCGCACTCAAATGACTGAAACAAATAAAGGAGACAGTTCACTCTACACAAGTTTAATATGTGACAAACAAAACAGGAATTTTGAAAGCGGTTTCTATAATATTAGTTTTTAAACATTGAATAACTC
>NC_068981.1:2965346-2986219 GCF_001194135.2 Octopus bimaculoides | reverse complement strand
GGGGGGGGGGTCCACCAGAATACAAAGTTAATCAAAGGGGTCCATAGATAAAAAATAGTTGAGAACTCCTGGTCTAATGGCTCATTGAAATTGTGACATAGCCGTGTACCTCTATATTGTGAAATGAAATCTATCAGGCTTGACTTTGCCTTTCTTTCTTCTCATTGACTAATTCTGAGAAAGAATTTTGATTGAAACATTCCAGGAAAGAACCTGTTTCCTGCTTGGGCATAGGTAATTCGTTGAACATTTAAATCCTTGTGATTTACATGTTACTGTAGTTTTCAAATTTCCATATTACATGAATTCAAACCGGTTTTCTGTAGGGCTGGAAGTAATTTGGTTATTTTTACAGCTACAAAACTTAGTCTAACTTTAGAAAATGCTTATAGCAAAAGTCTTAATATTTAGGTTCAGATATATCAGTTCAGCAAGCAACAAGTCCTCCTATATAATCTAACATATTGAAATATAGAAATGTAAAGTACTAGATGTGCCCAACAATTTGCCGCAAGATTTTTTTTTAGACCAGATATGGTCGGTTGAATTCGGTACATTCCGTAATGGTCCGTATAAAACATGTCGCTTTATGACGTTTACATTACTTCCGGTTGCTACATAGTCTGGTTTATCGTCTTAACAGTAGAGTGTGGTTTGGATGCTGTACACTTCCCACAGATGTAGGTTAGTGAGTATAAAACTCACTACCAACTACTACTACTATTTCACATCATCAGAAAAAAAAAAAGAGAGAAAGAAAGTTAATTGATGAATAGACAAGGCGGGTGAATGTGCGCCTCTTCTCATCCGAGTTTACCGACCAATGACCATCATCAAGTTTCATTGATTCTACATGAAAACTTCAATCAATCCATTTGTTTGTGTTTTTGTAGCAGAGGCAAGAGATCGTGCCTCGTCACTGGAACAAATTCCCAGATTTAGAAAGCAGAAGCTGCTGTGAAATGTAACTTCTCTCTTTCTAACTTTCGCTCCATCCCTACTTCTCGGCCTCTCTTCTCTCTCTCCTGTTCCACCCATCTCTCTCTCACCCTCTCTAATCCAACTCCTATCTCTCTACTCCTCTCTAGTTCCATCTTTCTCTCTCTCTCTCTGTTCCATCCTTACTTCTCTCTCTCTCTCCCTCTCCTGCTTAACCAAAATTTATCTGACAAGATGTGTATAGTGTTGTAATACTATATTTATGATAGTATATATAGACAGTTCCTATATACACAAATTCACCGAATTTTGGCTACAAGGTTTCTTTTCTACATTTACAAAACTGTCCAAAGAAAAATTTTATCTGGAAACAACATAAGGTAAGAAAATCAATTTGTGTGTGTGTGAGAGTATATATATATATATATATATATATATATATATATATATACTTCAAAAATGAACTAAGTTTTGATTTTAAAAATGTAAACTGTAGTAACATGCATGTGGGTTCTTCTGCCTATATATATATATATATATATATATATATACTTGTTCTTGCATGTGTCCATTTATATAATTTTATTAAAACCATGAATGTCAACAATTTTATTTTGCATTTCTTCAATCTCAGTTCTTCTGCTGATGTTGGTGAGTGAGGAGATGAAGGAATTAAAGAAGGAAGTTTTTCCTCTTTTTTTTTTTTACGGTTCCATTGCCACACTTGAGGTAAAGAATAAGAAAAGTAGACTTAACTAAAACATCAGTTTATAATAGAGTAAAATGTTTCAACAGCTATGCACCATCCCAATTTTGGTCTGATATTTTTCTGTAAAAGACATGATGAGTACAAGGTGGTGGTCACATTGGCCTGGCCGTACATGCTCACTATTCTCTCTCTTTCTCTCTTTCTAACATCGCTGATTACAGCAAAAACATAAGCTTATTTAAAACACTTGTAACAATGGAATTTTTTTAGTCAAATAAGCTGTTTTTACTCTCCCAATACACAAGTACACACACACACACACACATACTATCATGTAATGTAATTAACGTTGACAAACGTGAAACATTTAAATGAGATCTGGAATCAAATTAAAACCATTTGGGAGAAACGAGCCTTTCTGCTAGTTTATTTTCAAAAAAATCTAAGTTTGATGCTATTTTGTTTCCATACATATTTACCGAATTCCATTTAGTTGGAGATTAATTAATGAATGAAATAACAGAATCATTAACTTATTTGTAATGTGTCGAGTGTTTTCATTCTCTCCTCACCACTGAATAAATATATTTATTACTGAAGAATTAGCTGAAGATAAACTATCTTTCCTTCTCATCTGCAACACTTGGTTACCAATTTACATTTAACAAGCACCCTCGGTTTTTCCTTCTTTCTATTCCAATATATATATGTATGGCTATTGTTAGCATTAATCCTCGCTATACTATAAATTCCAACGAATTTAATTTCAAATTCAGGACTGGAAAAAAAAGATATTTAAAAAAATCCTTTTGTTGTTCGAGTAACTTCGTTTTGTCTCATACTCCCACACGAATGTGTGAATGGATGTTATTTGCTACATTTCATTTATCCCATGTGACATAAACAATGTCTGTCTGTTTGTTTGTTTGTTTCTAGTTTGTGCATATAGATCTTTCAGGGCACGTCTGCTGCATACAGCCGTTTGAAACGGTCACACATAGCTGTTGTGCGTGTGTATGTGTATATATATATATATATATATATATATATATATATATATATATATATATATATATATATATATATATATGTATATATGTACATACACACACACACACACACACAGACATATACATATATATATATAATAAATATTGTGTGTGTGTGTATTGTAAACTAATAGGGTTACACGTAGACCTACATTCCCATCTTTCTCTCCCGCCTCGAGGAATTTCACTGTTTGACAGTTGATGGGGGCGGAGGTGCTGTTTGTAGAAAGGGGTTGATGTAAGGATAAAAAAATTTTAAAAAATGTCAAGTTGGCCAAATGTTATAATTCGTACAGTCGTTTATTTTCACCCCCCCCCCCACCGAAACCAACATGTGTGTGTAGAGTTTTTTAAGAACACAAGTTGCAGACATATGTTTGTATTTATTTCCAGCTTGCTTCTCTCTTCGACGCAGCTTGGAATGATGTTGTTGTTTTTGATGGTGATGGTGATGATGATGGTGATAGTGATGATGCGAGGTAGTTAGCTGGTCGTTTGCTCATTCATAGCCAAACCCTGTTAGTAATGTATTATTGTTGTTTCATTATCGATTTATCGATGTAATCGTAAGTCTTCCGTGTTGTAGTGGGATGAACATACCTGTCGAATGTTTAAAAAACAAACAAAAAAAGCTACTGAGCTTCTTTTTTTCATAACTGGGTGCTCTGTTAGTCTTTTTAATATAATAATTATCATCACATATGTCACACGAATCAAATACTTTTATTTCTCTTTTTGAGAAATAATGTTATTTACAATTAGTGTTATGTGATACTCTTGCTATTTACCATCCTTTATTACCCCTTCAAATTAAAACCGGATTAATTAACCAGCATGAACGTTTATTAAGGTTTCCTTTACTGCCATAAACTTAGGAATGTTTTCGTATTTCGTCCACCAGACTTTATTATGTTGCATATTTCATCTTTTTCTTGTGGTTCCCAGAGCCAGTCACTTTGATGTTTGTTCCCAACGCCATTGGCTTCAATGTATTAAATTCATGGTTCGGTGGTGTGTTCGGCGCACATCTATGTGAAGTCGGCTGTCATCTAATTATTAGAAGAATCGGCGGAAAATGGAATATAGACAGAGCAGAGAGAGATTCTTCCTTCCGTTTACTTCACTGTAATATTTGAAATTGCTTCTTTCCTAAGTTAGCATGGTAACTGAGTTAAAAGTGTGAGAGAAGTCTCTCTCTCTCTCACACACACACACACACACATGGATGTATGAAATAAGTCAAATGCTATCTTGATTCCTCTTGGGTAGCAAAAATAAACATTTTTTTTGTACTCATTTCCCAAATTTTTGTTATTGTAAAGGTCATAAATAGTTTTGCCTGTTTTGGAACGAAAGGTTAGGCCGTGACGAAGTTTACAGGAATCAGAGTAAAATGGAAATACCCAAATAATCTACTATCAGAAATAAATCTTGGAATTCGTCGTTTAATTGCAGACCTTATCTGTTAGTAGAGCTATTAACTTCCGTGGGACGTGGTCGAAAATAATTGTTCACACTGAGGAATTTTTTAAGTATGTTTAAGACTTAGTTTTGTGTAACAGTTACAAAATGGTTCAGGATTCATCGTGGTTTATATTCGCGGCGGGAATATTTACAAGCAAAAAAAAGGAATTCTCTTTGACTGTTTTTTTTTTAACTGCTGGATCAGGGAAATAGGGAATTCAATATTTTCGTGTTGATGTTTTATAAGATGTAATAATAGTTTAAAGAAGTTTTTCTCGTCTGAAGAATATTTGTGAAGACTGTCATGAAAGCCCACAGAACTTCGAAACAACCGATTCAGTCGAATTGGCTGTCAAAAATAAAATAAATAACAGCACCCAAAGTTTGAATACGTCCGAAACTGCCCATTTTCTATATCCATTCTTTAAACATTCTTAAAAATCGAATCCTGTTCAATATTTCTTTTACAATTAGATTCCATATAAGAAAGCAATTTGTAAGGAAACATGTAGAAAATTCCAACAGTTTTCAGTCTTACAGAATTAGAAAACAAAATTTAACAGACTAAATTTAAAGGACTTTGTTTTACTCCCCAGTTTAACAATTCGTTGTAAAGATGGTGTAATTAAAAGAAATACCGAGATAAAATGCTAAAAATTCTTTCACTTTTCCGCTGAAAACTTAGTCGTTTTGCAAACGCGATCTTACATTTTGTTCTGTGTTTAACTCTTAATTTTTTTTTAGCTAAACTGAAGGCATTTTCGTTTCTTTTTGTTCATTTTCAATAGACCTTCTGTCTTTGTAGTAGATTTATTTCTAGATTCCACCATGCCAGTCGTTAAACTAAATGCCCCTCACTTAAGGTCTTAATAACCAAGAATATGTACTTCATTTATAGATTAAAAAAAACCCTCAAAACACAACTGAATATAAGCCAACCGTATACATTTCACTGTCACACACACCTACATATGTCTCTGAAACCTACACGTGGCTATTGTGTACACTAGTCGAAACGTTACAAACAGCCTTATCAAAAATTCTATTGACTCGGAGCATGCAAGCTACTAATCATTTTTTCCCTTCTTTTGTGAATGAACATTCATTTCCACATATAGATTTTCCACCCCTTTCCTCTCTTCCTTCACTCCCCATCATTGGTAAAATCGAATTTTCAAGTTCCACAACCGCCTTCACCGTTCTCTCACCCATTCTCCACTCATGAATGTATTGGCATGATTCGTGCTTGTAAAAAATAAACAAAACACACACAAAAAAAACTATGATGATAGATCAACGTATTAGAAATTAGTTCATCTCAATGGAATTAAATTCCATTTCTTTGGTTTTATTTATTATTTCTTTGATATTTGCCCAGTTCGATTTCCTTCCTATCCAACGAATAAGACGTGAAAATATAACAGTTTCTCCTCTCCATCTTTCTGTCCATCTGATCTATTCTTCATCTTCGCTCCCAACACCATCTATTTCTCCTCTCAGACCGACAGTTTCTTTCTTTTCTCACACCCACTCTGCCAATTTCTCAGCCAATTTTTTCTTTTTAAGCTCTCTCTCCTTTTTTCTTCCCGACCTTTCCTTATCTTATCACTGTTTTATCTCCCCCCCCATCCATTCTTTATCTTTTTTATTCCCTTCTACCTTTTTTTTTTTTGAAAGGTACTCGGATGTAGGCACGTATGTTAATGACATACCACCACTCCCATTTAATGAACCTCTCTCTCTGTTCTCTTTCCTTATATCTGTCCATCTCTCTTTCATCTGTCTGTGTCAGTCTCTCTCCTTCTCTCTCTGTCTCTCTTGTAATGTCAGTTATTATTTAGATCTACCAATGGATCTATCAACTGTTGGATTATTCAGCCGGTATCTGTTACGGGTTTTCTATTTGAATTTAGTGAAGTGTAAATCGCATCTGCCGTCTTAATAATGTTTAGCATGTACGTGTGTATGTGTGTACACACACACACACGTGTATGTTGTATTGAGAACAGGATTGTTTTCTAGTGTTATCTTTTCATCTAAGTGTTTTTCACATTTTCCTGAGTTCCTAGCAGTTTGCGAGAAACATTAAAGTTTGTTTCTCGTCTCATCTAGTTGAAAGTCTAGAAGCATGGATAATAAAATAATAATAATAATATCATGTTTTCAATGCAACATATCCAAAATGACAATATGTCCTCCCCCAATAATATATATATATATATATAAATGATTTGTACAAGGAAAAGGTTGACAGGCTGGCGCCTATGACCTCAAATTTTAGGTGCCTCAGCCAGGGTGTACAATACTTTTGTCACCATCACGGGCCTTTTGGTAACGACCTTGTAAGTGAAAAAGCCTAGGGTCTCTTTTCATCTAAATCCGACAATGACTTCGAAGTTTCAGCTTAATCTCCTTTATCTTGCTGTCTGGCGAGGGCAGTTGTTGAAACTCCGAAGTCACTGTCAACTTTTTTATTTATAGACAATAAAATATATACTCAAACGTATTGAGTGATCTTTCAGTAAATGTTTGACTTTTTATGTAACTGTACTTAAAAACAAACACTGTCTATACATATGTGTGTATATTTATGTGTACGTACACACATACACTTTCTCTCTCTCAAACCTGCTTATGTACACTCGCCCAAACGTGCCTCTACAGTACACATAATCTAACAGATGCACTTTCGGAATTTACAAGAGTTGGCATAATGATTCTTATTTAATTGCTTACCCTAGCGATAACTGCGGCAACGAACTAATCAAAGCGGATCAATCACCTATTTTTGGTTTGGTATCCGAATGTTCTTGTAGATCAAGGAAGGTAGTTGTGTACGTTAGTTCTTGAAAAATGAATGAATCTAGAATGTTTTCATTCAGCTTGTTAGAAGAGCCCATTGCTAACACATCAACTGGCAGTTTACGGAGAGAGAGAGCCAACCAACATACTACTTACAACTATGTTATTTGAAGTTTTATCTTCTGTAGTTTTATATCAGAATAGATATCTATAAAAAATTGTTGTTTAGCTCCGAGTCCTTCCTTTTATCAGACCTATCTACGATCAGACATTCCAGCCATGATCATCATGTCTTCTTGTGGTGAGAGGAGTACATTATCCAGGGTAGCTTTGATTGTTTTTGCAAGATGCTAGGGGTGTGATTTGAGGAAGATTTGCTAACTATTTTTAATGACCCAAGCGACCACTTTGAAGCCCTTTGGTTGCTTTGTTTGTGTAAGTAATTTTTCCAGGCTCTATATTTAGGGTACAGGGGTCTATCTTATAATAGTAACCTTTCGAAAATCTTTCAATTAGATCAAAGTAGTCACCTGACTTGCTAGAAATAACTGTCAAATCTTTAAAAGTATGTAACATATATATCCAGAATCACGTAGCCTTGGATACATCTCTTAAAGATGGGATGGTCATGGCGTAAGCATTATTGATTATAGATCTGACCATAGGTTTGCTCAGTCAGACTTAATACAGCGCTAACTTTGATTATAAGCCTGTTCAGTCATGGCAGACATTGATCGTTAGTCTTTTCAATCAGGGCTAACTTTGATCACAAACGTACTCAGTCAGGGTTAATATGAGCGGGATGCCGTCATTACCGAGGCAGCAAGGGAGCCGCTATGTGGTCATTTGGCCTGCTAAAAATAGCAGTTGAATCTTCCTTATGATCACACTATCATCTATAAAAGAAACCGAAAGAACAAATTTACAATGTAGTTTTGGATATGTAAAAGACGTGATCAACAGGGCTGGGATGTCTTCTTCATAGGTTTCTCCCTCATTAGGTTTAACTTAGGGCCATTTTGATTTGCCGAGCCAAAGTTTGTTCCGTCAGATGTAACAGAATTACGCCCAGTCGTTACGTAAGATTGTGTGGGATGTAGGCGCAGACGTGGATGTGTAGTAAGAAGCTTGCTTCTTAACCACATGGTTCTGAGTTCAGTCCTACTGTGTGGCACCTTGGGCAAGCGATTTCTACTATAGCCTCGGTCCGATCAAAGCCTTCTGAGTGGATTTGCTAGACGGAAACTGAAAGTCCGTCGTGTGTGCGTATTTGTCTGACTCCCAACACTGCTTGATAACCGGTGTTGGTATGTTTACGTCCCTGTAACTTAACGATCCTAACCCTAACCCTGTCCCTAACCCTAACCCACGTGTGCAAATGAATACGCGTTTAGGGTTAGGGTTAGGATCGACCACTCACGACTAGCTAGCGCGGACGCGCGACTGTGCAACTGCGCGTTCGGGACCGTGCTGCTTTAGTAGTACCAATAAGTACTAGGGTCAATCTATTCAACTAAGATTTATCCAAGGCGGTGGTGCCCCAGCATGGCCGCAGACTGATGCCTGAAACAAGTAAAAGGTAGATTGTTTTAACGAGTAATTTATGTATTGGTGTTTTCCTTTTTGTCTCGATGTCTTTAAAAACGTTGGGGATGGTCATATTGCCAGTTTAGCCAATATTTGAGATAAAATGGATTCTATTTGGCAGAATTAGAGACCCTGAAATTCCGTCTCCTCCAATACCTATGAATGTGAGGCAATGAATGACACCACGTGTGTGTGTGTGTTTATTTATTTGAGGAATTGTGTTTGTTGGAATAATTGTTAAGATCCATCGTCTACCACACTTGACGAGATAAATGCAGTTGAAACAGCGACCATCTATCTCCCCTTGCTGTCCCTTACCAGGACACAGTTATACACAGTTGAAGCAACATATGGTCTCTTATTGTTTTGTGGAACAATTAGAAATGTTCTTTTAGTCAGATGACTAAGTTTGTCGTGAAGTAACTTTTTATCTCGCTTGTAAATTAATACAAATAATTATCAAAGTGGATGTTCTTCGTGATTGAAAAGTGGAGATCGTATTTGAAGTAATTAAGATTGCTATATTTATTTAAGACTTATTTTCTCTGTACCATTTTCCAAGAACGTCGCTGGCTATTGTAGAAAGAGGGCTCAGCAAATGAAATTCTCTTAAATCTTTAAATTTCTCTTTTGTTAAAGAAAATATTCTCTGAAATGGGACACTAGATGTTAAAAGCCTTCATCGTTAGATTGTAACTCTAGAAGGTTGGGATAGATCCGGGTAGAAAAATAAATGTGGACAAGTTTAGTGTTGATAAGAACCAACTCTGGAGTACATGATGGAGATGAACGACGTCTGGACTTGTCACCTGGTTGACTTGGAACGACAGGAGTTTTCGCCCCTGGTGACTGCAGTTGAGGTGGGGAAATTCGCGTGTGTAGAATTGGAAGCAAAACAAACAACCAATGTGTGCTATTTACAGAACTCTGTTGGCGGGTAGGAGGATTCTGCTCAGTTAGTAGAGAGATCCTATTGGCAAGGGACCAGAAGGTTCAGTTGCAAAGTGGGAAGCCAGACATAATAAGCCGCACAGTGCACGAAAACATCCTTTACGTTCCTATTGGTCGTCCTGTATGCGTTTAGGTGGTGGGTAAACATGGTGGTGATGGTGGTGGTGGAGCACAGTTTCTTTCTGGTGATATTGTAGGCAGTGTTCGTCGTATCTACAGTTACAGTGTAGACGTTGGGTGGCAGGGATTTTCGGTTAGTGTTAGGTGTGTGTGTGGAGGGATATACGTAGGCGGATGGCGTCAGTGAGATATTAAACTGTTTCGGATGGATCAAAGGTGAAACGCTTGCTAGCAAGAGCAGTGAGCATACATGCAACTTGGCGGTATTTCTGCTCTGTTGAGAAACGCGAGTTGGTGGGGGTCAGGGGATCAGTCGTTGATGGTAAAACGATGCTGGGTGACTTTGTAGTGATTAGACACTGATCAACAATCTGATGGAAGCAGCTGGTATTTAATAACCCTTTAATTATTTCTAACACACACACACACACACACACACACACGTGTGTGTGTGTGTGTACCGACGGAAATATAACGTCTATTCATTTATCGTATATCCTTTTGGTCATTTCGCACATTGAACTGTGGCCATGCTGGGGCACTCCTTGTACTTGATTAATTATTATTTCACACTTGATTCTAAAATAACTTTTGAAATACAGACATGGTAAATTTAAATCTGGTTTTCCCTCCCCTCTAGGGGCACAAGTCTTTCGTCGCATTATTATTGCTTTCAAATGAACTTTCTGTGATTAGTTTAGCAAAAAAAAGTTTTAAATCTCACAGCCTTTTCAATTAAAAAGGCTTACCGTCGTCTGTATGAAGATTAAATGCTTTTGGCATCGGATAAGTTGCTTTACTTAAACTTGCCTGAGCGGGATGAAGAACTGGTGGGTCGTGAGAATGTGTGTGTGTTTTTAGGGGGGCTCTGGTGACCACCGCCCTACCATTCATTGTAAGTTTTTTTTTTCATTCAACAGCGGTTTCCAGGAATTTCAGAATGATGTCGTGGGTGTAGCTTTGCTGTCATGTTGTAGGGTAATCTACGCCTGTTACTGGCTTCCTTACTCCAGCTTATTTACGTAAAACTTCTCTTTGACGTACATTCAGTTCTAACCAATGTTTTTTGCTCTTGAAAATCTGAAGACTTGCTTGATGAAGGATGAATTCACAGCCGGAAGTTATTCTTAGTGCAATAGTACTTTTTTTTATTGTTATTATTGTTCTGACTATTATTAGATTAAACGCGAAAGCACTAATAGAGTTGTATTTCTGGATATATCTTAAATATATTTCGAATTCAGCGTTTTCTTAATCTTTTCTTTAGCCAATTCTATTAGCCTCTGAGATTAGATTAACCACAAATATATTACCTGTTCATCAATAGTTTCTCTCCTCATTAGAAACAAGAGGAAAACAGTGAAATTAGATTGGATGTTTTTGCTGTAGGTAAAATATATCAATTGACTCCGAATTCAACAGCAAGTCGCATAACATAGCCGTTGTCTTTAATTGTGTATGAACATGGACGTTTTCCCCACACAAACACGTATGGAGTGTTCGATTTATACAAAACCTGTATATTGTGTCTGTGAAATGGGGAACCATGTGATGATGATAAACAGTTTAAAGTAGGAATTTAATCTGGGTTACCTTAGTTTGCTGTAAACTTCAATGACGAACGGGACCAGTTGTATAAGTTTTAGGAGAGATTGTGACCGTTTTATGGATCTAATTTGTAATTAGAAACATGATTTAATTATAAAATGCTTATTGTTGTTGTGATCTAGAAGGTTAATTTTGATCAAAGTAGATTTATAGCATACAGGCAAGTAGACGTTCTCAAACGATGGTGAACACACACACACACACACACACACACACACACACACACACACACACACACACACACACACACACACACACATATACACGATGGGCTTCTTTTCAGTTTCCGTCTATCAAATTCACTCACAAGGCTTTGGGTGCCACGTGATGGGACTGAACCCGGAACCATGTTCTCAACCATTTTAAAAATTTATTTATGGACCACTTTGATTGCTATTTTATTCTGGTGCCCCCCCCCCAATCTCGGTTGAAAACCATTGATTTAGAAAGATACTCGTAAAATTAAGAAACCACACCTGGAGCCATTCAAGGAGTTTCGGCATGCTAGAAATAACTAACAAAATTTTGCTCATATCACATTTTCGCCGTCTTGGAAAACGATAGGATACATTGTTCTAGATACTGAAACATCTATAATCATAGGTCTACCCTCTCAAGGCTGACCTGGGGCTAAAACAGCAACAGCAAATTAAACACAATCGCGCGCACACCCAGACAGACACAACAACGAAGATGTTAGTCCTTTGTGATTAATTACAGATGTACGTCTTCATTGAACCTCCTACACGGCGTGGAGAACTGGTTCAGTGCGACTAAATATAAATCCATCTGTTTGCTTGTTAATTAGATCAGATTGAGATGTCCTTGAAAATCGTGGTGTCTAAGATTTCTGTTTAATTCTGTGCTGGACAAACAAACAAACGGTCTGTAATGAAGAGACGATAGAACTATGTTGGCGATGGACTTCACTTGCGAGGTGTTTGTTGTACATCGTGATTGCGTGGAGTAGGAAGGATTTGTTGCAGAAGATAATCTAATGATTAAATTTTCCGTGGCTTTTATCTTGTTTCAGTCATTAAGACTGCAGCCATGCTGGGGCATCTCCTTGAAGAATTTTTTAGTCGAATGAATCGACCCCATTACTTTCTTTTTTTTTTTTAAACTTGGTACTCTCTCTATCGCCTCCTTTTGCCGAACCGCTAGGTTACAGTGACGTAAACACCAACACCGGTTGTCAAGCAGTGGTCTCTCTCTCTCTCTCTCTCTCTCTCTCTCTCTCTCTCTCTCTCTCTCTCTCTCTCTCTCTCTCTCACACACACTTATGACGGGCTTCTTTCAGTTTCTTACTTCTTTATTGCCCACAAGGGGCTAAACATAGAGGGGACAAACAAGGACAGACAGAGGGATTAAGTCGAATCAGTGCGTAACTGGTAAGCATTTCGCCCGGCGTGCTAACGTTTCTGCCTACCAAATCCACTCACAAGGCTTTGTCCGACCCGAGGCTATAGTGGAAGGCACTTGCTCAATGTGTCACGCAGTGGGACTGAACCGGGAACTGCGTGGTTGGGAAGCAAGTTTCTTGCCGCAACAGCCATACCTGACTATCCTGGCGATGGACTTCACTTACGAAGTGTTTGTTGTACGTCAGGAGTCCGTGGGAGATTTGTTACTGAAGATAATGTAATGATTATATTTTCTGTATATATGATGTTACGTAATAGTTCTGTGTAAGGCGCGCAGACATGGCTATGTAGTTAAGAAGTTCGCCTGTTAACCACTTTGCTTCGGGTTCAGTTTCACTTCGTGGTACCTTGGACAAATTTCTTCAACTACAGCTCCAGGCCGATCAACACCCTGTGGATAAATTTGTGAATTTTGGAAGCGGAAACTGTACAGAAGCTCGTCCCGCGTACGTCGATATGTGTATGATATATAATATTTGGGCGAAGGTAAAGCATACGTACACCCGATGGTTAGGATTCGGGTTTTTGTTACGCCGAAAACCGGTGGTGTTCGTATTCTTGACCTCCGCCAATATTTGTGTGTTTTTATATGTATACGTGTGTGCACGCATGCATCTTTCGGTTTATCTTGCACCGTTTGACAACTGTGTTGGTTTGTTTATGTTCCGATAACTTGGCAGTTAGGTTAAAAGAGACTTCACTAGTGGGGTCATTAGCCAAAACCTTTCAATATGGTGCTTCAGCACAGCTGGAGTCAAATGACTGCAACGAGTAGAAGGGAAAAGAAATGTATGTTTTTCTGTATGTGTTGTTTGTACATGTGTGTGTGTGTGTGAGAGAGAGAGAGAGAGAGAGAGAGAGAGAGAGGTCCCCCAATTAAAGTATGACACCGATTTGTTTCGTTTTCGGTTTATCATTACATACAACTGATGCGGAATTTATATATATTTTTTGTTTGCCATAATAAAATTAACATTAAAAAATATAAATAAATTAAATCCCCCCCAAAAAACCCATAGAAATAACAGCTGCTGTGAGGGTTTTTATTTAACTTTTATGTATTTTTGAATTTATTCATTGTACATATACAATTAGTAAATTCAAACTTTTTTTTTATAGATTTCATCGGTTTCAAAATTAAGTACTTTGTGTGTGTGTGCATATTGAAGATTTAACTGTAAGCATTACTATATTCCTCTTCTGTGGCAACTCTGAGTTTTAGTGAGAGTACAAGATTCCTAGTGCCACCTGGAGAACCCACCCTAATGATCTGCTAGAAATATCAGCCACATCTTCCTAATATCACGCATTATCATCTCAAGAACATGGAAGAAACCTGTTGGTTGATGTAGTTTTGGTTACATTATGCTCATGAAAAGAAAGATGGGACAGTCATGGCTGGGATATATCTTTGATCATAAGTCTGCCCAATGTGGGCTGAATTGAGGGGAAACAACAAAAGTACTTGTTAGAAGTAGCAGCCAATAGTGCCCTGAAATTGCACTCTGTTTTTAAAAAAGTAATTGTATATACATTGTATGAGGTCTTCCTGGGTATACTGTCTAAATAAATCGTTGCTATTATGCTAAACTGTCGTTTGGCCAAATGCGTTTTTTTTTTTTTCCCAATATTTGATTTTGCTTACAATAGCCGGTTCTATCATATCTCCAGCTGTTTCAGATGAAAATTGTCAAAGTGTAGTATAAGGGTTTAGCATTTTTCAAAAGTGTAGTAAGTCCCACATACAACAGTTTTTCAAAAATATTTCTGACTGAAAATATCATACATGCAAGGAGTTACGATTTTATGCACCCAACAAAGTATTATTGTTAGGATGAAACTGTTGCTAATGTAAACAGAAATGGAATGGTGAAACTATTTTTCCATTTTCTGAAAAAAGCAACGTTTTGGACTTACAACACTTTTGCATTAATGGCAACAAAATGATTGTATGGTTAGGGTTGGAATGCCTTTGATTGTAGTTCTACATGATTCAGTGCTGACTTGGGATTAAGCAGTATCAACAACAATAATAATCCATCTCAGATTACCAAAGAAATGCAAGAGTGGAGTATCTCACATAAAAGGATGACTGTTGTCACTTTGGTGAGCCAAATATATAAAGATGTACTATTTTCCATGAAATGCTGCTATCATATCCATTGGAGCAATGTGACAGCAAAATTTACAGTTGTCTAATTTGGTACCAACCTGCCTGATATTGCCCCTGGTTTTATGATACAAACTTCCTGTTTCAAAGTGATCTAAATTTCATCAGAATTTCATATGTTCCGAATATCAGCTTAATATGAAAACAATTATTTTAATGAATTTTTCATTATTTTGAAAATGAATTGAAGTGAAGGCCATGTAGTTCAACAGAAATATGGTAGCAAATGGGTTAAAGAACTTCTTTCACCTCATTACAAAATCAAGCATCCTTGTAGCAGAATCCTCAGAGCAGGGGACAAATTGTGTAGCATTTTTGTATCCTTTTTTGTTGATTTGAAAGTTGAGGCCAACTTTACGTTTCTCCCTTTTGGGGTTGAAAATTAAAGCATTCATTATGTACTGAGATTGTAATCTACTATTCCCTTATTCCAAATTCAATGTCTTGTGCTTATATTAAAAATCAATTGTTCACTGAGGTGAGTGAAGTTTGTTACTGTGTGACACCTTGGGCAAGTGTTTCTACTATAGTCTCTGACTGACCAAAGCCTTGTGAGTGGATTCAGTTTATGAAACTAAAAGAAATCAATGTGTGTATGTCTTTGTGTCTGTTTGTTCCCCGCCACTACTTGATAACAAATGTTGTAACTTAGCATTTTGGCAAAAAGAGACTGATTGAATAAGTACCAGGCTTTAAAAACAAAAGTACTGGGGTTGACTAAGAAATTCTTAAAGGCAGTGCCCCAGCAAGGCCAGTCTAATGACCTTATTTGATTTAAATTAAACCAGTTGATAGTAACCTACATGAGGCCTCTTTTGGTTTTAGGATACAAATTTTTTGTTTTAAGGTGTTTTAAGTTAAAACTTTCAAAGTTTTGTGTTATTTTATGTTGCAAACATTGCTCAAAAATGGTTCTGATTTAGGCACAAGGCCAGCAATGTTGAGGGTTGATACCAACAATGCCAGTACTAGACTGGTACTTTATTTTATCAACTCTGAAAAGATGAAAGACAAAAATGACGTCAGTAGGATTTGAACTCAAAACAAAGAGTTGGAAGAAATGCTGATTAGCATTTTGTTAATGGCAGTTATTTTATTTAATCCTTTATTTTCATAACCCATAAAGCGCTGGGATTTGCACTTACATAGCATGGACTGCAGAGCAGATTTTATGAAAATGAGATTACTATGCAAAAAGAAAAAGAAAAATGTGGTTGAAATATCTTCTTAGTATATAATGGTGGGAAGTTTTACATCTTCTGAAAAGTCATTAGTGACATTAGATCCCAACAAATGCTCATAAATTAATTGCACCTATCTGGGCCACGATCGTGGCCTGTTGACCTGTGCCTGACAGCCACGATCGTGGCCTGACGTGCTTTATGTGTTAACTGAAGTGAAGGCAGTATTTTTCAGTAGAAATATGGCAGCACAAAGAATAAAGCTTGGCCTTCGTAACTGAAAGTATTTCTGATGTCTGCAACCTGCAGACCATCCAATTGATACTCTGTTATGTTCTGTTTTTCACTTCAGTGTAGAATACAGTTGAGTGTTGTGGTTGGAAGAGTCATTGAGTAAAATCACCAGCTCCAGGAAGCTTTTCCGACCGATTGAACTCTTGCAGAATTAATAGAGTCGGGAAAGTAAAACTTTCTACTGTCAAGGTATCTTCGTAAATTCAATTAAAAGAGAGACTGTTTTGTTTAACAACATCATAGGAAGCCTGAGGAGAAAAATAAAAAGGCAGTTGGATTGTATAATTAGTATAATTAGTAAGTCGTTAACTGATGTTACTGCCGGTAGTTTTGTAGTTAACAAAGGATTAGTGCTGTTTTGTTCATTATTGATATAGTAAGTGTACGTTCCCACCTCCCCGAGTTGAAAGAAAGAATTGCCATCTTGTTAACTGCTTTGGTAAAAGGGTTCTTTCAAAAAAAAAAAAAAAAATTTTTAATATATTCATATAGTGAATACAGTTAGTCATATGTTTCGTCTCTTTCCTGTTAGCTGTCTTCTCTTTGTTGTAATGCTTGGGGGTAAAAAAAAAAAAAAAAATCTATTTCGGACTACATGGTAATCCTTGGTCGTATTTATGTTTAGATTTGTTAAAACATGAAATGTATTCTCAAATTTCAAGATTGCACATAATTCATATCACTCAGCCAAACATATTTCCATGTACCTCTCATCCCATAAATTCTAAAAGTGAAAACACTCGTTGACTAATTAGTTTAGCTCTTAAAACTCTGTAGTGCTTTTGTCATTGTTGCCATTTAACATACATTTTTCCATGCTACTTGAGGCAGATTTTATCAGCCAGATGCTCTTCATGTCACCAACCCTCATCTGGTTTTCAAACCAAGTAATATTTCCCATGGCCAGACATGTAAGAAGATTGTTAGACAACAGAAGCCTGGAAACGAACAACGTCACTTGTATAATGGTGATGTAATCGTGATGGCACCTGTGCCCAGCATCGCCTTCCTGTAAAGATATTTGAGCGAGATCGTTACCAGTGCCGCTGGACTGGCTCCCGTGCAGGTGGCACGTAAAATACACCATTTTGAACGTAGCCGTTGCCAGTACCACCTGACTGGCCTTCATGCTGGTGGCACGTAAAAGCACCCACTACACTCTCGGAGTGGTTGGCGTTAGGAAGGGCATCCAGCTGTAGAAACTCTGCCAAATCAGATTGGAGCCTGGTGCAGCCATCTGGTTCGCCAGTCCTCAGTCAAATTGTCCAACTCATGCTAGCATGGAAAGCGGATGTTAAACGATGATGATGATGTTCATATAGCCACCACATAATTCCAAGATAAGGTGCACACACACACTGAGATTCCTTCAGTTTATGTTTCCTAAATCCACTCACAAGATTTTGGTCAATGCAGAGCTTTGATAGAAGACACCATGCCACAGGACTGAACCTGAAACCATATGGTCGAGAAGTAAGCTTCTTAACTACACATCTATGCCTCTATATAAATTTCCCATTTTTCTCAGAATCTAGAGATTTCGATGCAATGCACATAATCCAGTAGAAAAACCATCAAAATATAACTATTGCATGAATTTAGTTGGAGTCTGTTGATATGATATAATGATTATTGGTCTACATTGTGAATATAGTTTCCAAGTGTTGATAGTTACCTGTTGTCATGTCACTTTCACCTGCCCAGTTATGTTGAATACAGGTAAGTTGATTACACACACAAGTATTTTCACATATATTTTGTGTTCCGGTGAGCTTTGTAACCTAGAAGTTGCACAACTATTAGGAAAAGTATTCCGAGATATGTCTTCATCTCCTTCATTTAGAAGTTTTCTAACATCTGTATCACTAACAAATTAGTGTTTAAAAATCTTAACCATTCACTGATAAGCACATCAATGTGTTTGATCAACTATAGTGATGATCAATTATGTGATAACTCCTGGTTAGAATCCATAGATCACTTAGATGTGTGTTTACATTCTTGTAACTTAGAAGTTTGGCAAAAGGGAGCCAATAGAATGTGTCAGGCTTTAAAAATAAGTACTGAGGCTGGTTCATTCGACAAGAAAGTCTTCAAGGTGTTGCCCCAGCATGGCTGCAGTCTAATGAAAAAAGCCAGTTAAAGGTAAACAAAAGTAGTGTATTTCGACAGAAATTCAGTAACAAAAGGGTTAAAAGACATTCCCAAACCTAAAGTTCTAAAATATTGAGGTGAATGAGTGGGTGAAAATAGGACTTTGGTGCATACCCACTCGTTGACTAGTTTAGGATAATTTAAGAAAAGCAGCAGCAGTAGATTAATAAAGCTATTAATGGTAATTAAAATATTTTGTTTCAGACGTCTTGCTGACAAATAAAACTTAAAAGGAAATATTCCCTTAACCTATTTTTCCCAAAATGGGTTTCAGAACTGGAGGATTTGTGACCATGTGACATTTTGCAGAGGATAAAATTAATCTAAGTTTTCACTTGGTAAATTATTGTTTGTCCCTCTTGGCCTCTTTCCTTCCCTCTGACACTGGTTCTTATTTTATGTATCAACATGACTCAAAATCTGAGGTCACTAAGGCAGCTATTAATTTGTCTTGCTACCATATTTATTGTAACAGTGAAATAGCTTAAAAAATATTTTAAAATTAATTAAACGTCTTTATTACTAATTGAAGTTCTCAATTACTAGAACCTTTCTTACACCAGTTCTATGTGTTTCATCATTCTCTTTCTCTTTATCATCATCATCATCAGTCTCCTTTTCATACTCATCATCATCACTGTTTAATGTCCGCTTTCCATGCTGGCATGGGTGGAACAGTTTAACAAGAGCTGACCAGGCAGAAGCCTGCACCAGACTGCTGTGATTGTTTTGGCAGGATTTTTACAGCTGGATGCCCTTCCTAACACCAGCCACTCAGCTGAGTGGACTTAGTGCTTTTTATGTGGCACAAGCACAGGTGAGGTCAGTTTTGGCAAGGTTTTTACAGCTGGATACCCTTCCAAATGCCAATCACTTTACAGTGTGGACTGGATGCTTTGTAATTGGCACCAGCACTGACAGGGTTACCAAGTACTTTTCAGGACAAAAAAAATCTTTTGAGAAGGGAGGAGGCATTGGAGGAGGTGATCTTGTGTCAGATGATGAAAGGTTATAGTGTGACAGAGAGACAGACTCTTCCTTGTTATTTTTCAAGTAAGTCACTGGGGTTTGGATTCAGTACTTAAAGTGCAAGAACAAATACAGCAGCAACATTTGGTCTCCTATTCTTTAAGTTGTTCTAGTCCAGTGATTCTCTATCATTTTTTGCCTATCGGCCCCTCTGCTGCCCGCTGCCATAGCCATTCAATGTTAAATAAAAATCCCATGTTTATAATTAAATATTATTAGGAATTGTATAAAAAATTAAAATCTTCTGTGTATGATAGAAGTCCAACCAATTTATTGCAGATAAATTTTAACAACAAAACCTTATATGGACCCCCAAAAGGCCATATGAACCCTAGATGAGGACCACTGCTCTAGTCCATTACCCTGCATTAACACTCTTTTTAACTGACTCTGAAAGGACAAAAAGCAAATTTGACCCCAGTGTGCTTTGAACTCGGAGTACTGAGTATCGTATCAAATACTCACACCAGCATTTTTCTCTGACACTGTAATGTTTGTACCAATTTCAAAATAGATGACTCACCATTGTATACTAAGTTTCTTCAATGACCTTTTATTTGTATTAAGTACTATGGTGGTTAAGTTAGTTATTTTTAAAATGTTTAATTATCTCTGAATTAGTTGATTCAAGTTTAATTAATGACGGGTTTATTCTTTTAAAACTTGGAAAACTTTTATGAAAATTTTCGACAGATGAGGCACAGCCATGGCTGTGTGGCTAAGAGCTCACTTTGCAGCCATATGATTTTGGGTTCAATCCCACTGTGTGCAACATCTTGGGCAGGTGTCTTCTGCTATCACCTTAGGTCTACCAATGTCTTGTGAGTGAATTTGGTAGATGGAAACTGTGTGGAAGCCTGCTGTGTGTGTTTGTGTTTACCCCATCACTGCTTGACAACTGGTGTTGGTTTGTTTACTTCCCTTTAACTTAGTCTTTTAACAGAAGAGCTAGAATAAATACCGGACTTATAAGTACTGGGATTGATTTGTTTGGGGTTGACTAAACCGTTCAAGGCAGTGCCCCAACATGGCTGCAGTCCAATGACTGAAACAAGTAAAAGATGAAATAAGGCCTCTAGCTTTATTTCGCAATGCAACAAGCGTTGGCTCCTAATTTTTAGAATAAGTACCCATCTTAAAACCATTTTTATCTTGATGGCTATTGACATTTTTGTAGAAATTGCCCTAGAAATTTGTCATAGAAATAAATATATATATATGGGAGAATTTACGAAAAAAACAACAGACGAGGACAGATGGTGTAAACAACAAATGGATGTATTAGTTTAACACTCGGGAATAGAGAAAGTCTTTAACATTTCGAGCTACGCTCTTCAACTGAAAGGAACACAGAAAGAAATAAGGAGAGAAACAAGGAGAAAAAAAATTTAA
>NC_068981.1:2963414-2965336 GCF_001194135.2 Octopus bimaculoides | reverse complement strand
ATATATATATATATATATATATATAAATACCTTTTAAGGTAAAAATTATAAGCAATTATAAATAAGGGCTTGCTACAGAATTTCTGTTTAGATATATTTGAGGTACTTAAATGTACTCATGACTTTGCATCTGCTTTTTCCATGGGTATATGTAAGTTTTCCATTTATTCTTATCATATTTCTCGCTGATAAAGAAAGAATCCTTTTGGATTAATCCAGAAATCGGTCTGATTCAGGAATAACAAATTTTAAAAATTTCTATTGGCTTCCTTTCCTCATTTAAACACACCGTGTATTTATAGTGAAAAATATTGTATGTGGTTAGACAATCTGAAGTCTATTTTTCAGCATATTGGCATAGAAATTTTTTTTTTTTTCCCCCCTTATTTATAATTATATATATATATTTATTCAGGTTCAATGGCTTGGTGGTTTGAGTATCAGGCTTTCATTTGATTCCTGGACTGGGCTGTGTGTTGTGTTCTTTGAGCCAGACACTTTATTTCACACTGCTCCAGATCACTCAAATGCAGAAATGAGTTGCAATGTCCCTGGTGCCAAGTTGTATCGGCCCCTTTGCCTTTCCCTTGGATAACATCGGTGGCGTGGAGAGAGAAGGCTGGTATGCATGGGCGACTGCTGGTCTTCCATAAACAACCTTGCTCGGACTTGTGCCTCGGAGGGGGAACTTTCTAGGTGCAATCCCATAGTCATTTGTAACTGAAAGGGGTCTTTGTTCTTTTTTTATTTTTACCACCTGTGAACATTCTTTTTTTTCTTTCTCCAGCCATACACTCCTCATTTTCTCCTTCACTTTGTTATAATGTTGCCAGGTTGTTTGTTTGTCCTTCTGCCACTTCCTCTCTTACCTATTGTTAATCGTCTCGTCACTACTATGATGCAGACACAAATATAAGTGTAGAGTAATGGCAGTGGTCAAAAAGTACTTATGTGTGAGACAATTTTGATTGTGTGTCCTTTTACTTGGAGACATGATGTTGCTGTTCATGTAATTGGTTTGATAACAACAGTCAGCCATAATGGGACTTACTTTCATTGGCTTTTGCATGTCCCCATCTTAGAATAGTCTCTCATATATATAATGATTTACTTGTTTCAGTTATTAAATTGTGGCCATCCTGGGGCACCACCTTGAGGAATTTTTTGTTGAATGAATCAACTCCAGTACTTTTTTTTTTTAAGCCTGGTACTGATTCTATTCTTTTTTCTAAACTGCAAAGTTACAGGGACATAAACACAACAACAGCGGTTGTCAAATGGTGTTGGGGGACAAACACCACGCACACACACACACACATGTGTATACATATTATGTGCTTCTTTCAGTTTCTACCCATGAAATCCACAAACAAGGTTTTGGTCAGCCCAAGGCTATAGTAGAAGACACTTGCCCAAGGTGCCATGAAGTGGGACTGAACTTGGAACCATGTGGTTGAGAAGCAAGCTTCTTACCACATAATCATGCCTGCGCCTATATATATATATATATATATATATATATATAGACACACACACGCACACACATATATATATCTCGTTGCTATTCTGCAAAAGTGTTGTAAGGCCAAAATATTGCTTCTTCAGAAAATGGAAAAATAGTTTCACCATTCCATTTCTGTTTACATTAGCAACAGTTTCATCCTAACAATAATACTTTGTTGGGTGCATAAAATCGCAACTCCATGCTTGTATGATATTTTCAGTCAGAAATATTTTTGCAAAACTGTTGTATGTGGGACTTACTACGCTTTTGAAAAATGCTGAACCGTTGTACTACACTTTGACAATTTTTCATCTGAAGCAGCTGAAGATATGATAGTTTGACCAAAAGAACCGACTATTACAAGCAAAATTAAATAATGAAAAAACGCATTTGGCCAAATTTGGACATACGACAGTTT
>NC_068981.1:2954670-2963404 GCF_001194135.2 Octopus bimaculoides | reverse complement strand
ATATATATATATATATATATATATATATATACACACCTGTGTTAGTTATGTCTATGTGGAAATGTAACCTAGACTTTTATGACTGCTTGTAGAACTGAAAGAAAGACATGGTTGCATTAATTGTAAGGTAGGACCAAAAACTAAAACAGTTGAAGATCAAATATATTTAATTATTTGATATTGATTAATGTCACAGTTTGCTAATTTGAAATTACATGTGTGGAGCAGTGTTGATTACCAATTGATATTTCTTCCAAATACATTATTGCCATGTTCCACTTTTAGAAATCTTATTGCTGTGATCCAGTTATAAACGCATTGTTGTAGTGTTTCAGTTCTAAACGCATCATGCTTAATTTGTAAATATGTAATTGTAGTGTTCCATTTCTAAACATATTTCTGTGTGTTTCATTTGTAAATATGTTATTGTGTTCTACTTGTAAATATAAGTTCCAATACTAAACATGTTTTTGTAGTGTCCCATTTATAAACACATTGTCCAAAGAGTTCCATTTTTACTCTTTTTATCATAATTCTGTTGAAATGCTTTCTTTCAATTAGTTTTGAAAATAATGAAAAGTTTAATAAAATAATTTTGTCTTAATGTCTGTTCCAAACAAGATTAATAATCATGAAATTATGCTGGAAGATTGAACAAGAAATTAGTAACGTGGAACCAGGGACAGGCTGGGTGGTGTCAAAAAGTTAAATACGTTATTGAAGTGTTCCACTTGTTAAAACACTTTGGGTTCCACAACTAGATACCGTATTGTAAGTGTTCCATTTCTAAATATATTAACATAGAACTACATTATTATAGTGTTTCATGACTAATGTTTTGCTTGTTAGTACTGTGTCCTGAAACATAATTGCCATGAGTTAAGAACTCTTGTCCTCTCAAATACTAGTGTCTGCAATCATCAAAATTCTTCAATGTCCTAGCATGGCCGCAATCCAATGATTGAAACGAGTTAAAGACACTATTGCTATATTATTTGGGAAGTAATGAATTAAGATATGGTCATAAAGCACTTAGTAACAACAGAACCATATACACAAATACAGACTGTTTGAAGCCTGCTTTGTGTTGCAGCAAATACCTAATATATAAATGAAACTATTTTTACAACACAAAACTCAAACTGAAATGTACTGAAGGATATGCTGTAACTGCCTCCCATTGTCAATAACAGTGGAATTATGTGAGATCACGAGAGTCCTGTGCATGTGTGTACTGGCCTGTTGTAAAGCAGCTCTGCTTCTAGTATGAAATCTTGCTAAAACGACTTTGTTATTCGACAACTTGTGAAGTGTGAAATATGTGTTTGGTTGCTTATTGACTTCTTGAAATTATGGATTACAACAATTTTCACACTTGAGAAGTTACTGTAATCAACTGTTTTTAATATGAATCAACTCTCCTCTGTTAAAGGATAATTCTACTCAGGCCTTTTGATAAATTTATTATCCTGTTTGATAGATATCTTAGACTTATGAAGCCAGATGAGAGAAGATAAAGTGGATTTATTTTTATTATGTGTGTGAGATAGAGCAGCTGGTTACTATGATGAAATAAGAGTGGCCTGAAATTACCAAAGAGGAAGCTGAAGATAGTATTGTGTGCTATTCAAGAGCTAAAAATTTCATTGATTTTTCACTCTTTTACTTGTTTCAGTCATTTGATTGTGGCCATGCTGGAGCACTGCCTTTAGTCAAGCAAATCAACCCCAGGACATATTCTTTGCAAGCCTAGTACTTATTCTATCGGGATCTTTTGCCGAACCGCTAAGTTATGGAGATGTAAACACACCAGCATCAGTTGTTGAGCGATATTGGGGGAACAAGCACAGGCACATACACACACACACACACACACATATGTATATATACGATGGGCTTCTTTCAGTTTCCATCTACCAAATCCTCTCACAAGGCTTTGGTCGGCCTGAGGCTATAGTAGAAGACATTTGCCCAAGGTGCCACACAGTGGGACTGAACCCAGAACCATGTGGTTTGTAAGCAAGCTACTTACCACACAGCCACTCCTGTGCCTATGATATCTTTTACTTGTTTCAGTTTTGGGACTGTGGCCATGCTGAGGCACTGTCTGGAAGCGTTTAGTCGAAGGGTTTGGGATATGCACGGAAACACCCCAAAACAATACTGAAATATATATAGAGTTAGAGAGAGAGAGAGAGTTCAGTTTCAGATATTTTCTCTGCAGCCACTCAACCAGTCCTCACACTGGTCTATACAATTGAAATGTTAGTGTAAGTTTTGTTAATTAACTATTTCCAAATTTACTTCATACTCTTGTTTAAGTTCTATGCTAGAAGCATACAGCTTATACAAGAGCATGAAGTAGATTTGGAAATAGTTAATTAACACAACCTGGGATGAATTATTAAAATCAATAGCAACACATGGCAGTTTAAATGAAAATAGCAACAAGTTTGCTTCTGTTAAGAAGAAACTATGACAAAAATGGGAAGTAAAAGCCACATCTATAGAGTTGATAGTTTCCCTGCTAAGGAAAAACACATTTCTTACAAAAACGAGTATTTTGATTTTGTGCGTGCATGAAATCAAAACAAAAAAAATAGTTACATATATGACAGTATAGTTGTGTGTGAAGAACTGACAAAAATTCTAATTTTCAGTAAATGGTATTTGGTATAATTCAACAAGTAAATGGATGAATCCATTTACATTGGGCTATTTTCTTTATTCACTTAATTGATACATGAGAATAAACTTGCCATATTTACTCATGTATTAGTCGCACCCCTAATTTAGTATTAAATCTACTAAATATTTTCGTCTTTCTTCAAACTTGCTTGCCAGCACGGGTGCCTTTTATGTGGCAAGTGTCTTCTACTATAGCCTAGGGCCGACCAAAGCCTTGTGAGTGAATTTGGTATATGGAAACTGAAAGAAGCCCGTCGTATATATGTGTGTATGTGTATATATATATATATATATATATATATATGTTTGTGTGTCTGTGTTTGTCCCCCCAACATCGCTTGACAACTGATGCTGGTGTGTTTACGTCTCCGTAATGTAGCGGTTTGGCAAAAAGAGACCGATAGAATAAGTACTAGGCTTACAAAGAATATGTCCTGGGGTCGATTTTCTCGACTAAAGGCGGTGCTCCAGCATGACCGCAGTCAAATGACTGAAACAAGTAAAAGAGTAAAGAGTACACTATTTTTGTTTCTGTTAATTTTGAAAATGATAAAGAATTTAGTAATGCAACTATTATCAATATGTTTGGATCATAAATTAACATGAAATTTTGCTTCAAAGTAGGAAACTTGACTCATAGAACAAGGAGTGGTCAAAAATGGGTTGGTTTTAAAAGGGCTAAGCATCCAGCACACAAAACAGCAATTCATAATTTATTCCAAATCTAACCATAAAATCAGAAATTTCTCTGACTTGTGAAATGTTCTTTCTAAAAGAACATTTCGTGAACTGAAGGAACTAATTTCGACAAAAGGTTCTCTTACACTTTGGCAACACATAGAATAATGGGTTGATTTCGGCTCAGTTAATATCAGTACAATTTCATTCATAAACTATTAATGAAAAACACTGCTTTTAGTCATAGCAAATTATTAAAAATAGAACAGAAATACAGCCAGAAAGAATGAGAGGACCAGATTCTTTGAAGAAACAAGAGTAAACAAATTTTTTTTCTCTCTTTCTCATTTTCAACATGTTTTCTCGTTTCTTTGAAAAGCCCTCCCCCAAATGTCAGAACTTACCCCTCTCTTCTCATGACACTAACTTATCTTTATGGATTTTATTAAATACAGTAAATGTATTTGTGATCTTCCAATATTTTAAACGCCAACATTAAAGATAATGCGATTTATAAAATATTAAGTAGTATTATAATATTAAAAATAATAGCCAATAGTGTTTCTGTGTCAATATACTTGCCTGAAATAATAATAGCTTAAAAAAAAATTGATAACCAGTGCTAGATAATATAAAAAGTTGCTCTCACTAATAATCGATTTAATATTTTAAAGAATTAGTATAAGCAAAGAATAAAAATATAGCTTTCCAACATAAGAGATAAAATATACAGAGAACAATTGGCAATAGATCTTGACAACTGAGGAGAGAGATTGTTTGTTTGTTGAAGGTGGCTTGTGAAAGCAATGTGGGTATTCGGTAGAGAGAAACTAATTTGTGAGAGGAACAGCAGCGAGCTGGCAGAAACGTTAGCACGCCGGGTGAAATGCTTAGCGGTATTTCGTCTGCCGTTATGTTCTGAGTTCAAATTCCACCGAAGTCGACTTTGCCTTTCATCCTTTTGGGGTCGATAAATTAAGTACCAGTTACGCACTGGGATCATACACCTCTTTCTGAAGCCAATTCGAAGCAACTGTATTTCACAAATAAAACTAAACCTAATGAACCCATTATTTTGTTGTTTTTACATGAATTGCTACCCCATAATTGCCCCACTTTTTTTCAACACCCTCTTGGAACTGCCCCCAGCAGGGGGCAATACCACTCACTTTGGGAACCACTGCTCTAGCTCAATCCTGATTGAGTAGGCATTCCAGCAATGACCATCTCCAATTTTTTTTATGACAACCCCACCAAATCCTGTTAGCCTCCTCTCAGAAGTTTTACCTGTGTTCTTTGTCCTTGAGGAGTCTATGGCACAACTTTATTTGTTTCTGCTCTCACATCTCTTCAATGTTTTTAGACTTACTTTTCATCATATCAATGGCAGCTCTGAAATTATCTGAAACAAGCCTGTCATGCATGTATGTATGTGATAATGTATGTCCTGTGAAGTAGTACCTCAGCCACTTGCATGTCAATCTCTTGAGCAGGCTGTCCCATTGGTCAGATCAACTGGAACCCTCTTCGTCATAACCAATGGAATGCCAGTTTAGTTTGTGTTTGTATGTGTCTCTCTTTGCTTGATATCATTAGTTAACAAGTGATGTCCTTCATTTCCAATCTTTTGTTTAAAAAAAAACCCCCAAAACCTAACTATGGAGAAGTATCACCTTACTTGGAAATGACTGAACATTGGTGACAAGAAGGGTATCAGGCCGGAGAAAAATCTGCCTCAATAAATTCTGTTTGACCTATGTAAACATGGAAAAGTGGATTTCAAATGATGATATAAATATGTGTGGATGCTTATATACATACAAATATGCTTATATCAGCAGAGCATGGGTTGGAAAACCAGAACATTCAAAGCAGGCACGTGCTGTCAGTGATTGCTCAGGGTAGGCAGTTTTATGTAGTAAAATACACAAAAAATAAGCGAAACACAGGTGAGCGATTGAATTGAAGGCAGATTTACTTTTGCCTTTATAGCACATAAAGAAAACAGTGTTGTAGGAATGTACACAGCACATGTACCACAGCAGTGCTATGCATAGCTTTAATACTGAAATTGAAATGCAGGGGTGAATTATGCCGATCTAATCTACAAAAAAATAAAATATTTTGCATTTTATGCATAGTAATCAGGGTAACCATCTTAATTTTATTGAATTAGGTTCATATTTTGCCATAAATGGAAATTGTTGCTATCGATCTATTTTATTCAAGTAGGCACTGCCTACCTTGGCAGCATGTCCCTGATTCAAAGAGAAATACCTTCTGTTATTAATTTCCCACTAAGCTATCAAGTAAAACTCTTGAGTATGATGCTACAGCATGGTCGCAGCCCATTGACCAACATAAAAAAAGCCCCCAGATATCTAGGATGCTTTATAGAAATATTCAATCAGCCTCAGTACTCGATCGATACTTTATTTTATTGATCCTAGAATGATGAGAAGCAAAGTTGGTCTCATTGGGATTTGAAATCAAAATGTAAAGGCATGTAATTTAATACTTCAGGCATTTCATTGGATGTTCTCTAACGATTCTGCTCATTTGGTTGAAAGGTACAACAGGTCATGTGTTTAGTGGATGTTAGGTGATGTTAGTTGATCATAAAGTATGCAACATCTCAAGGGATGCTGGCAACACAGCTGAACATTATTAAACCATCGTTAAGAGATATTAGAACTTATTTCATGTTAATTCATATTTGAAGCACTAGCTCCAATAACGAGTCATTTTACTAAATTCATCATAATTTTCAAATTCAATTAATGCAAAGGCAATCATATTTCAACAGAAATTTGATAATGATATTCATCATCATCATCATCATCATTAACATCCTCTTTCCATGCTGGAATGGATTGGGCAGTTTGACAGGAACTGGCTAGCTGAAGAATTATCCAAGCTCCATGTCTGTTACGACATGGTTTCTATGGCTGGATGCTCTTTACAGA
Organism: Octopus bimaculoides; assembly: GCF_001194135.2. Taxonomy (NCBI): domain Eukaryota; kingdom Metazoa; phylum Mollusca; class Cephalopoda; order Octopoda; family Octopodidae; genus Octopus; species Octopus bimaculoides. Next base: position 2,957,072 of record NC_068981.1, on the reverse strand, counting down.
GTGTGCTGGGTGCTTTTACGCAGCATTGGCATGGGTATGTTCATGTGACATTGGTATGGGTGCTTTTTACCTGGCACCAGCACCCATGAGCCTGCAAGGTTAAGGATGCCCAGCTGGAGAGAGATGCAGGGGACAAGCCTGTATGCAAGGACAACCACACTTTTACTTAGCTTGATGTGTCTTTTCAAGCACAGCAAACTGCCAGGAGTCTTACCTTCGAAACTACAGACCAGGCCCATGCCGTCAGTAATTGCTCAGGGTGGGCAGTTGGTGACCTTTATATAGTAAAACACAAAAAATAAGCAAAACACAGGCACGCAACTGAGTTGAAGGCAGATTTTCTTCTGCCTTTATAGCATGTAAAGAAAGCAGTGCAGGAGTATACACAGCACATGCACTACTGCAATATTATGGGTAGCTTAAATACTGAGATTGAAAAGCAGGGACAAATGATGCCTACCTAATCTACAAAAAAATAAAATATTTTGCATTTTATGCATAATAATCAGAATAATAATAATCCTGGCGTTGGCCATGACTACAATCTCACTTGGCTTGACAGGTCTGCACAAGTATGGTGTATCGGTAAAGGCCTTGATCACCTGTCACTGCCTCCATGAGGCCTCATCAATGACACACATTCATAAGGCATTGGTTGGCCCAGGGCTATAGAAGATGCTGTGCAGTGGGACTGAACCTGAAACTATGGGGTTGTGAAATAAGCTTCTTAACCACGAAGCTGTACTTCTTGTTTGAGTAACATTCAGTTTAAAAAGAACACTGATGTAAGAGGGATCCTGTGAATATTTGATTAGAAATAATATTTAAGCTGTTAATCAATCATAAGAGACCTGATTTTTGCAATGCTATAGAAAAAGATTTTACGGCAAAGAATGATTTTCAACAAAACTACCATTATTATAATTGGACAAGCAGTTCTTCTAATATAAATTAATCTATTAATTGGAAGGGTTGTGGAGAACTGGAAATGGTTAAGTAGAAGCTTAAATGTCTCAGAATGTATATATTTTATCTTTTACTTGTTTCAGGCACCACCTTGAATGGTTGACTTGAACAAATTGACCCCAGGGCTTATTTCTAAAACCTCTGTGCTTACTTTGCAGGCCTCTTTTGCCTCACTGCTAGTTTATGATGACATAAACCATCAACTATCGTCAAGCAGTTGTGGAGGACACACATCCATAAACACACACACACACACACACACACACGTACATGCATGCATGCACACAAACATGCGTGCATGCGCACACCCATACATACACAGATATATACATGCTTCTTTTAATTTTCATCTACCAAATCCATTCACAAAGATTTGGTAAACCTAGGGCTACAGTTGAAGACACTTGCACAAGGTGCCATGTATGGAATTGAACCTGAAACCATGTGGTTCCAGAGCAAACTTCTTTACATCACAGTCATGTGTCTATTAAATTAAAAACAAAAACAAAATCAGAAAAATGCCCCAAACAAAATCTTGTTCTCTGTTCTGTCCCTTAAGACATTTGTTCTACTTTGAGTTCTGGACACTTTGTGAAAAACACTGCAACCCTTTGATTGGCTCATGGGAGCAATCTAACAAATGTTATTGTTCAATGGTGATATAAATAAATAAACCTCTGTTGACGGCTCTTTCATGCCTCTTGGATCTATAAAAATAACCAATGATACAGTGGCGGAGTTGGCTCAATTGATTTTACAGCTCGTCTCAGGGTGTATGGCGTTGTGCCAATCTCAGAAATCAGTATTTGTCTAATTGTAAACATTTCCATATATGAGATGCATTAAGAAATAGATTGGAGCAAGGATGATGATGATGATGATGATGATAGTGGTGGTGGTGGTGCTGATTACCAATCATTGATAGTTTTCCATGTCATTGAGCAAATAAGATTTATGGGAATTAGAGGTGTTCATCAGTGTAATAAAAGAGTAAAGATTACATTGATCTGAAATATATTGTTGTTTAACCCCAAGCCAGCCATGACCGAACAGATTTATGATCAAGGACCTGCCTGTCTATTTCTCAGACATTGTGTATCAAGGACTATATTTTCCAATATGACCTTCCTGTTTTTTTTTTTTTTTCTAAGTTAGTTGCATGTGCTTTGAGGGAGATTTGACTGCTATTTCTAGTACTCCAGTGATCTCGGAGAGGCTTCCTGGTTGATTTCTGGGTGTGTTAGGTAAAAAAATGTTGCTAGCAGGTAGGGCAGAAAGATTAGCACAGACTCAAAATAGAGCTGCTACAACCAGATCAAATTTTTATGAATGGTAGGCCTCACAGGATGAAATTTAGGATTGGAAAGATAAATAAAGGTTGCTTTGTTGACCTCCCAGAGCCTGTAAGTATGAGAAAAGCGGATGTTGAGCTGGTG
>NC_068981.1:2953690-2954323 GCF_001194135.2 Octopus bimaculoides | reverse complement strand
TCTCATCTTAAGAAAAGAAACCCCTCATGGGGTCCCAAAAGAGTCTTATTATACCTTGCTAAATTTTTCTTTGAAGCCTTGCTTGTATCCCACCCCTCTCTTACTAACTAAATGTAACTTTTTTTTTATGTAAAGACCACCTTGAAGAAAAAAAAAACTCTTTAAAGAGCCATATTTTAGTCATCCATGTGTAAAGAGGAATCACATATTTAGTAATTAAGTGGCAATGTAGCGTTAGTATTACTGAAAATATGTTATAAAGAGGAAGGAAGCTTCTTAGGCTTCTGCTCTTAAGCTCTGAGACATCAAAAGGAGGAAAGCTCATTGGGAGAAGACAAAGACTTCTGGATATTGAACCATTTGTGTGAACCATCTGAAATAACACACACACACACACACACACACACACACACACACACACACAAAAGGAAACAGCAAGTACTAAAATTAGGTTTTTCTGAATGTCTGCTCAAAATATCTTTGAACTATTTTAACACTGTTTAAAAATACAAACTGGTCAATGCAGTTGTGGCTTTGATTTCGGATTAGTATTGAAAGTATTTCAATAGATACAGAAAAACATTTCAGCTTTCCCATATGTTGGTCTTATTCTAGTTAACTTTGTATTGTTAG
>NC_068981.1:2949231-2953319 GCF_001194135.2 Octopus bimaculoides | reverse complement strand
TGTGTGTGTATATATATATATATGATGTTTGGTGATGCAAACAGGAAAATGGAGCTCAAAACATGAGTGTATCTGTTATTAATAATCAGTTGAAGTTAGTGACTCAAGAGCTAAGAGTTTCATGTGTTGGCACTTTTCAGACACTTGAAACTCATGGCTCCTTTAGTCATTTTAACTTCTACCAATTCGTGTGTGTGTGTGTGTGTGTGTGTGTGTGTGATCATGATTGTCATTTAACATCCGCTTTCCATGCTGGCATGGGTTGTACGGTTTGACTGAGAACTGGCAAACCAGGAGGCTGCACCAGGCTCCAATCTGATCTGGCAATGTTTCTACAGTTGGACGCCCTTCCTAACACTGAGAGTGTAGTGGGTGCCTTTTACACACCACCAGCACAGGTGCCAGTCAGGCGGCACTGGCATCAGCGACGCTCGAATGGTGCTTTTTATGTGACACACACACCAAAGCTACATGACAATCTGCATCACAATTTGGTGTATATAGCACATCTAAGTTACATCACGAAGACTAAGGTTCCACTCCAAGGATGGAATAAACTTCAGCCTTGATCAGCTGTTGACCTACAAAGCTAATGTACGATTCACAGTGTGAATATTGTTCACACATCTTGGGTGGTGCATTTTATTACTGTACATATAAATGTCCTAAACCACATCCAAAAGAAAGCTGTTTGGCTGCCTAGTCACTCAGTAACATAACTGCAACCACTTTCTACAGCTACAGACAGGTTCCTTCTTTCTGTTGTGTTGTTAGCACAGCACTGTGTTTTCTCTTTTGAATTAACTCACTGAAAGCCTTTCCAGCTGAACTCACTTCATCATCCTTTAATGTTCAGTTTTCCATGCTCGCATGGGTCAGATAGGATTTATCGAGGCAAGTTTTCTATAACCAGATGCCCTTCCTCTCGTGAGCCTTCACCTGTTTCCATGTAAGGTAATAACTTCTCCATGGCCAGATATGATTTTTATGAAGACTAGATACAACATAACTTGTATGAATGATAGTGATGCTTGTTCACAGCTATCATGTGATGTCAAGACAAGAGTGTGTGCATGTGCACACACACACACACACACACACACACACACACACACACACACACACACACACACACACACACACACACACACACACACACACACACACACACACACACACACACACGGTTGAAATTTATAGAAAAATCAAAGACGATGTCAGATGTATGAGCAACAAGCAAGTGTAATAGTTTGATGCCCGGGAAAAATGAAAGACTTTTATGTTTCGAGCTTATGCTCTTCATCAGAAAATAAGAGAAAATAAACAGAGAGAAAATGAAAAAAAACTTGCAGTTCTCAGCAGTCCCCCCCCACACACACCTAGGTTCTTTCAGTTTCCTTCCTTAAAATTGACTCATAAGGATTTGGTCACCTGGGGCTCTAGCAGAAGAAACTTGCTTAATATGTTGTGCAGTGGGATTGAACCCAAGATCAAGTGGTTTGGAAGCAAGTTTCTCAAATATGCATCACACCTATGCCTGCACCTACTTATTACACTTATTTCTATTTCGTATCATCCCCATTTTGACTCTCAAATAGATTTTACTGTAAAAAAAAAAAATTCCCAATCAGTTTTCAGAGAACTACAATTTTCCGGAAGTTCCTTCCTGCTTGGTGTTTTTTTTTTTAAATGTCTTTTTTTTGGTCTTGTGACGTAGAGTAGTTTGACCTAAATGTTAATCACATGACTCTCATTAGTCTTTGGGGTGGGGGGTCTGAAAATGTCATGCATATTGCCTCCTTCACTGCTAATTAGCTAATTATAAAACTAACAATTATATGTCCAGGAACCTACAGTCACCTTAACATCTTCGCAACATTCCAGAACATTACACCCCACTCCTGGAAAAACCCTCCTCTTATATCAACTGATCCAGATAAACCCAAAAGCATGAAATATAACAGTAACAGCAATCAACCACATTACTCATAGTCTTGCACTCCTTAAAATACTATTTTTATTATCTTCCTAAGGTTTGCAAAATGGGGGGGGGGGGGAATGGTTCTGGTTTCTCTGAGATTTGAAAGATTTCAGTTAATTAAATTTAAAGTTTATTAGATTAAAGTGGAACGTAAATTCTTATTAATTGTTACTAATGTTAATTTTTATTTAATGTCATCATTATTTATCATCTATTTTTCCTGTGCTGGTGTCGCGTAAAAAGCACTCATGTTGGTGCCACATAGAAGGCATCTGTGCCAGTTCCACTCAAAGGGCACTCTTGCTGGTATCATGTAAGGGGCACCTAGTACACTCTATAAAGTAGTTGGTATTAGGAAGGGCATCCGGCTGTAGAAACCATGCCAAAACAAACAAACAAAGCCAGTTGAACACGGGTCAATGTGACTGGCTCACCTCATCCACCAAAATATCGGGCCTTGTGCCTATAGTAGAAAGGATTTCTAATACACATTACATAATGTAGTCTTCGATTTTCCCAGCACAACCATGGGATGTTCAGGATGGCTGGAAAGCCTTTGGTACGTAAAATCTTCTTGATCAGAGCTTATTTAGGGTTAGACAATGTCATCAGTGATGATAAAATAACAGGTATTTTGGCAGAAAAGGCCAAATTTGTGGAGGAAAGATTAAAATTTAGGGACATGTGGTTGGTTCTCTTGTTTACTTTTAATTATGTGTTAACGTGATTTGAAAATTTTAGGTTTTCTTTTCAAATTAATCAGCTAAAAGAAATAGGTGCAGATATGTTTATAGATGGCTTTGTGGTTAAGAAGCTTATGTCCCAACTATGCCACTGTGTGGCATCTTGGGCAAGTGTCTTCTACGAAAGCCCTGGTCTTGTGAGTGGATTTGGAAAATGGAAACTGAAAGAAGTCCACTATATATGTGTGTACCTTTGTTTTGATATCATGTGATAATTGTAAACAAGCATCACCGTCATACAAGTGATGTTCTTTGTTTCTAGTCTTCCATGGAAAACATAACTGATAATGAGACAATATTATCTTGCTTGGAAGCAAATGAGGGTTAGTGACAGGAATGGCATCTTGCAATAGAAAATCTGCCTCAACAAATCCCATCTGACCCATGCAAGCAGTGAAAAGTGGACATTAAATGATAGTGATGATGATGTTATTTAATATTTAATAATAAGCTTCGATGGAATTTATGCATCCTGCCATAACAAAAGCTTTTAACTTGGACTTTAAAATGTTTTTAATTTTATTATGGAAGAATAAAACACTGAGGTTTGAATTTTGTCTCTCGACACATTGGAAACCTTTCAGTTTTCTTTTAAAATTAGTAAGCTAAATAAAATAAAATAATTGCATTGAAACTGAAGATTGTTTTTTAATTTGAAAAATGTATATAATGTTTTGAGAATAACAGACTGTTATTATAGGTTATAATTTATATCTCTTTCTCTTTAATTCAATTTTATATTTTTTTAATCAATTTAGTTTTTCACTTTAAAAAGACAAATTGCCAAAATTGCTTTTATATATTTATGCATAACTTCAATTGCTTACCAAAAAAGTTATTACTGCAATAATGATTAAAAATTATCTTTGAGAAATACTTTCATTATTTATGGAAAAAAAAAGTAAATCCATAATTTAGCTTTAATCAGATAATCATCGAACTGAAATGTTTTAGCAAGAAGCTTGTCTTCTTTACTTGTCTAATCTCAAGAGATTTCTGAAACGAGATTCTAGTGTGGTGGTCTTTTTGTTTTTTTGTTTCTTTTTGTGTGAGATATTTACAGTTTAATTCATTAAACAGATGACATGCCAAAAATATTTCGCAACTGGTATTGTCAATATTATGATGGTTATCATGAAGATGGTGAGCTGACAGAAAAAATATTCTGTAGCATTTCCTCCAACTCTTTATGACCTGAGTTTAAATTCCACTGAGGTCAACTTTGTTTTTTTTTTTTATTTTTTTTTGTGGGGGGGTCAAAGTATTGGAGTTGATACTAATTTGCCTCTCTCCCAAAATTGCTGGCCTTGTGCCAAAATGAGAATTATGATGGCAAGCTGGCAGAATTGTTAGCAAGCTGGACA
>NC_068981.1:2945939-2948609 GCF_001194135.2 Octopus bimaculoides | reverse complement strand
AGTTAAGTAAAAATGGTGGGGGAGAGGTTGTCTTGTCAATTCTACTTTGTTTTGGTTTTACAGAAAATATGTGTAGTTGCACAGAGAATATGAGTATCATCATCATCATCATCGTTGTCGTTTGACGTCTGTTTTCCATGCTGGCATGGGTTGGACGGTTTGACTGAGGGCTGGCATGCCAGAAGGCTGCACCAGGCTCAATCTGATCTGGCAAAGTTTCTACAGCTGGATGCCCTTCTTCCTAATGCCTACCACTCTGAGAGTGTAGTGGGTGCTTTTATGTGCCACCGGCACGAGGGCCAGTCAGGCGCTTCTGGCAATGGCCACACTCAAAAAGTGTTTTTTAGGTGCTACCTGCACGGGAGCCAGTCCGGCGGCACTGGCAACGACCATGCTCGAATGTTTTCTTTCACATGCCACCAGCACGTGTGCCGGTAAGGCAATACTGGCAACGACCACACTCCAGTCAACACCTCATATGTAAAATTCTCCCCTGAAGACGGAGGTGGTATTATCTGATAATGGAACCAAGTATCTATCATTATTCTGGACCACCAAGCCTCCAGAAACAACTGTTTGACTCATAAAACTCAACCCTTTGAATGACTGGCATCCCATCCAAGGTGTAGTGTTGTAATTTTAGTCTCTTCTATGCCACAAAACCTATGTCATACTCTGGTCTTATGAACCATAGGGCTCATAACAAATCTATGGAAATGGTAGTAAGAATAGTCTAAATCTTTGGTGCCAGATCATTCTTGGAAAAAAACTGTGTTCAAAAGATAACAGCTTTAATGGCAGGTCTTTCTTTTTCACAGGAACAACGATGGTGATTGTCACCATCATCACATTAGCAATTGTGGTAATATAATCCTGCTGATTCTGTAGTCAATAAATAGCTAGGGTATTGATCAATTCTTAATTAAAACAGCTACAAATCAAATCAGTGGGTGTGAGACCACATCACTGGTCCACCATCAATATAGTTTTCTTTTATCACAAGTGAATCAGTACACAAGCACCTACCTTGTTTCTTGTGTAGAAAATTTTGATAAATTTGCATCGTGTTTTGTGTTCATTAATAGTTCTAGATAATTAGTATTCTAGTCAGCGTGCTAAAATATCTGTTTGACTAAAAGCAATTAGAAATGCCATCTGCACAAAAAATGTTATGTTAGTACCATCATATTTAGTGTAAAAAGGAGAAAGAAAATCTAATCTATTAATAATACTTATGTTGCGAGAAGAAAACTCTGTGACTAATATTATTTGAACCATATTTTGGCAAGTAGAGGTGACCACTCTAGATGTGTTTTGGTCTTATTAAACCTCCGCATCAAAGCATAGCTTCCACTGTACTTGCCAGATTATCATCATAATGAATGGAGCAAAATTACTCGGACATCAATTATATTTTTTCCTAAGTTGACTGTTAAATTATCAGCTTGTCTGGTAATTAGTGATATTTTAATTGACAACCCTTAATCATTTATGCCCTTTTGGATACTTGGTTTAATCTTTGTAATCTCTTGGATGCTTGGGTTAGTTAATTTCTTGTTGGCTTGTACTGGCATTTATATATGGATATATGCTTATGTATTTCAATTATTTGGAGTCAATCATTAAAGTAACTATAGCATTATTACTTGGTATTTGGAATAAGATATGTAAAACTGTTGGAACTAGGATTGATCTTTCACCTGTTGAGCTTTTATGTTAGCAATCAGTGTTGAAAGTTTGGTGGATATTAATCCTTTTCTTACCATATTTCTGTTGAAATACTCTGGCTTTATCTCAGTTAATTTTGAAAATGATGTAGAATTTAGTAAACTAACTTTGTCATTATTGTGTTGGAGTTTAGGATGTAAATTAATATGAAAATTTTAGATCAGCTTAAAACAAGAAGCTTTTATTATAGAACCAGGGTTGGCACTGGGTGGGCTGGTATCAAAAAGGTTATCATCAGGACACCTTAATATGAGTGGTTGGAAGCAATTCGGTAACCTGGAACCTGAGGCAGTCCTTCGTGGGCTGGTATTTAAGAGGGTTAATAAATTATATAATATTTATCATTAAATGAAACTTATTAAAATTGTTACATTACATAGAAAGTTTCTTTTTATACAGACATGGCAGTATAACTAAGGAGTTTGCTTTATAATCATGTGGTTTCAAGTTCTAACTTAATGCCTGGCACCTTGGGCTATATAGTGCCCTATAGACTTAGGCTAACCAATGCTTTGTCATTGGAATTGGTAGATGTAAACTATGGAAACCTGGTATATACGTACATAGGTGTGCTGTTGTTGACAATTCATGGCTTTGGTTGTCTCTGTCTTAGTGAAATGGTAACATAATATTCCTCGTTGACAATACAACCAATTGCTCTGTACTTTCAAAAGTCTGTGGAATTTAAAAAATCTCTTTCAAATAAATTCCGTCCAACTCATGCTAGCATGGGTTTAATGGGGGATGGAAGCAACAAATATTAAACAGTGGCTGTGTGGTAAGTAGCTTGCTTACCAACCACATGGTTCTGGGTTCATTCCCACTGCGTGGCACCTTGGGCAAGTGTCTTCTACTAGTCTCGGGCTGACCAAAGCCTTGTGAGTGGATTTGGTAGACGAAAAACTGAAAGAAGCCCGTCGTGTGTGTGTGTGTGTGTGTGTG
>NC_068981.1:2944130-2945806 GCF_001194135.2 Octopus bimaculoides | reverse complement strand
GTGTGTGTCTGTGTTTGTCCCTCCAACATCGCTTGACAACCGATGCTGGTGTGTTTACGTCCCCGTAACTTAGCAGTTCGGCAAAAGAGACGGATAGAATAAGTACTAGGCTTCCAAAGAATAAGTCCTGGGGTCGATTTGCTCGACTAAAGGCGGTGCTCCAGCATGGCCACAGTCAAATGACTGAAACAAGTAAAAGAGTAAATGGTCTGTATACTAAATTGTACAGTCTTTTAGCTCTCAAATAATACCACAATCTTCTCTCTCTAGATATAGTTAATTTCTTCCTATGACCCCAGTGTTCTGTGTGACGTTTCTTCCTATACAAAACTACATATCATCAATCTTGAGCCAATATACCATTTGATCTCACTCCTTTCCTCAAACAAAGTGCTGTATAGTGCATAGAATATACTCCACTGAAAGTAAATTAAGTCTTTTTAATAATATTGCTTTTCAGAAATTACATTGTGACTTTTTTTGTTTTTTCATTATTATTTCCACCAGCTTACTCGGATATTCCCATTCTTTATTCGCTACACCTTTTGACTATTGAAGACATTAGTGACGAGAATCAGCATATATTAACCCTATGCTGTCTGCTGTCTATTTCTCACTGTTGAGGTCATGTGGTAAAGGTCAGTCAGCTGTGTAGGAGGTGATTGCTGATGTAAACACACAGCTGTTGCATTTCTGCCCATTTTCTATTGATTATAGACTTGTCTTTTGAAACAGACGAACAGTTACACGTGACAGCACCAACACTTGATCTGCGTTTAATAAAAGAAGTTGTATCAGCTTTGAAAGTTACGTAGACTTTCTTAGGAGTGGAGAGAGCATATTATTAAGGTCATGAATGGCGACAAAAGAACTTTGACGAAAACTAGCTGATTGATTGTCTGAACAATTAATCAAACTATTGATTAGTTAATTGGCTAAATAGTTAACCAATTGACAAATTAAAAAAGAAATAAAGTGGAATAGAACCAGTATGTGTTTAAAATGGAGTAGTTATGGTGAAGCATTGTGTGATATTATAGTAAGGAAACTTGGTTGGTAAGGCTGGAACAACTTGAGATAAGATATAGAGTAAACTATAAAAAGAAAACAAAACAGGAGTTTTACCTTATATTTCTACATTTTGAAGTTATGACATGTGGACAAGCAACATGTCCACATGTTCTGAAGAAGGGGTCATAACCCTCGAATGTCTAAAAACTCTAACTTTGTTTTGCTTTCTGTTTATCTCTTCTTGGCTTGTGGTCTGCTTTATGTGAAACTTGTTTTATTCCATTTGTAGTCACATTTCAAGGGTACCTTACTTTCAAAGTATTTCCCTCATTATGCGCTGGTTTGGCTGTATTAAATTACAGACAAGCATGCACACAAGGAAGCAAAGAGTTTTAGTGGTGTGTAGATTAAGGCCAATGCCTGGTCTCCACACTGGCATCACACACACACACACACACACACACACACACACACACACACGCATGCGTGATCATTAGAAAAACCTTATTTACTCTCTTTACTCTCTCTCTCTTTTACTTGTTTCAGTCATTTGACTGTGGCCATGCTGGAGCACCACCTTTTTTTAGTCAAGCTAATCGACCCCAGGACTTATTCTTTGCAAGCCTAGTACTTATTCTATCGGTCTCTTTTGCTGAACCGCTAAG
>NC_068981.1:2942675-2944120 GCF_001194135.2 Octopus bimaculoides | reverse complement strand
CATTAGAAAAACCTTATTTACTCTCTTTACTCTCTCTCTCTTTTACTTGTTTCAGTCATTTGACTGTGGCCATGCTGGAGCACCACCTTTTTTTAGTCAAGCTAATCGACCCCAGGACTTATTCTTTGCAAGCCTAGTACTTATTCTATCGGTCTCTTTTGCTGAACCGCTAAGTTATGGGTACATAAACACACCAGCATCAGTTGTCAAGCAATGTTGGGGGCACAAACACAGACACATATCTATATATACACATATACAATGGGCTTCTTTCAGTTTCTGTCTACCAATCCACTCACAAGGCTTTGGTCGGCCCGAGGCTATAGTAGAAGACACTTGCCCAAGGTGCCATGCAGGGGGCCTGAACCTGGAACCATGTAGTTCGTAAGCAAGCTACTTACCACACAGCCACTCCTACGCCTGTCTGTTTTCTTTTCCATAAACACTAATGAATTAGAATAGATTTCTTTAGAGAAATGGTGAGAGTTGAAAGTTTAAAAATACAACCAAGTCATCAATAGATAGATGCACATACATCAATATAGCACAGTTAACGAGGTATTTTTAATTGACATCCAAAGAGAAAAGGCTTGGCTGATAACCAATGGAAGTCACCTTGAAATGGAAATGGGTATTTAGAGATTTTCTTTTGTACAGTTATTTCATCAATCACTGAATTAGGGAGCCTGATTCAGTTTTGAGAGTGGTCAACAAATTTATCCATTGTAGAACATCATCATTTGTTTTCTATGCTGGCCTGGGTTGGCATGGTTTGACAGGGAGCTAGCAAGCTAAAGAGCTGCAATTGTCTGTTGAGGCAGGGTTTCTACCTTCCTAAACCTGGATGCCCTTCTTAGTAACAACCACTTTACAGAGTGTACTGGGTGCATTTTTGTGTGCTACCATTACTGACAAACTGTAAATGTATTCTGGAATATCATATTAACCCTAGGTCAGTCCTGATGCAGTATTTGGTGTTTTGAACTGTGTTTTTTTCTTTCTTCTGTATATGAATGACTACATTGTCTTAAAAAAACGAAAAAAAAAACATTGTAACTGGTCTTATGTTGAATTATCTAACTAATGGTGTGTGTGTGTGAGGGTCAATGACATAATAAATTATAAAATACATTTCATCAAAAGATGCTTATGTAATTGTTTGACCTGAAATGGGTAATATTTTATAGGATAATTGTAATTATAGTGATTATTATTATTATTATTATTATTATTATTATTATTGCAGCAATAGGCTGACTTTTTCCTGTTGTACTAAAAATGCTGTGGCTATCTACATATTCCTGTTTTGAGTATAACTGGAGCCTACCCTAACTATCCAAGCAACATGCTGCTGCCGCTACTGCTGCTACTACTTATCCTTGAAGCTGTATCCCATTTTATTATCCAAAGAAATTTTGAGTTGTTTAAAAATAGAATGTCATAGA
>NC_068981.1:2936650-2938267 GCF_001194135.2 Octopus bimaculoides | reverse complement strand
CATTTTTAAAGTGAAAGTATTTGACATGAGTGTTTTTGTTTCACTTTTGACACGTAATACTTAAATAGTAGAGGAGATATTATGTTGCCGTGTGCTCGAACTCTGCAAGAAGTTAATAATTTTTTTTGACTAAAACACAACTGGAACCCTAAGTAAGGCATGTGTAAAATTTGAATGAAATTGGTTGCGTAGTTCTCGAGTTTTAGGGATTCACACAGACAGACACCCATTCTCATTTTCATATATATATATATATATATATATATGAGTGTTTGTACCTTTGTTTGTTCCCCACCATCGCTTGACCTCCAGTGTTGGTGTGTTTACATCCATGTAACTTAGCAATTTGGCAAAAGTGACAGACAAAATAAACGTCAGGCTTTACAAAAAAATATGTACAGGGGTTAAATCATTCGACTAAAATTCTTCATGGCAGTGCCTCGGTATGAATGCAGTCTAATGACTGAAACAAGTACAAGATAAAAGATATATAGAGTTGGTGACAGGAAGAGCATCCAGTTGTAGAAAATCTATTTCTTCAAGTTTCATCTGACCCAGACAATCATGGAAAAATGGATGTTAAACGATGTTGGTGATGATCTTTCATTTTACTATCTAGTTGTCTGAATGTAAAATATGAGTAATTGTGGTAGTTAATAGTGGGAGGATAATAATGGTTTGTGGTAGTGGTGATTGTAATGGTGGCCATAGTCATTGCAGTGATGATAATGCTGTTCAGACTTATTGGAAAAAGATTAACTTCATTTACATAGAAAGCAAAACCTCGAAACTAAAAATCCTAATTGCACACTGCATTAGTAGCAGTTGACCTGGCGATAAAGATCAATGAACTGTTGTGAAACCACAGCAGTTGTTATACAAAACCGCACAAACTAGTTTTTCACTTCTGCAAGAATTGTGTATTGTTGGTGTTGTGCCAAATGTGACTTGGCAGATCTATACAACCTTATGTTGGCATCGAAACGTTTGTTAAAATAGTGTCCCTATATCCATTGAATGTCATTGTATAGGTAAATATTTTAGTGCTGTTTCACTAGATTTCCTCAATAAGTGGATAACTATCCAATTATGATGTGTTAGAATAGTAACTGTGTAGTTCCCTTTATGTAGCTTTTCCAGCTTGACTGGGTACTTGCTGAGATTTAAGCTAATAAATCATCATTTAATGCCCACTTTTACATGCTTGCATGGGTCAGGCAGAATTTGTTACCAACCCTTACTTGTTTCTAAGCAAGGTAATATTTCCCCACGGACAAGGCAGCGAGCTGGCAGAAACGTTAGAATGCTGGGCAAAATGCTTAGCGGTATTTCGTCTGTCTTTACGTTCTGAGTTTAAATTCCGCCAAGGTCAACTTTGCCTTTCATCCTTTCAGGGTCGATAAATTAAGTACCAGTTACACACTGGGGTCGATATAATCGACTTAATCCCTTTGTCTGTCCTTGTTTGTCCCCTCTATATTTAGCCCCCTGTGGACAACAAAGACATTAAAAAATTGTTTTTTAAATATTTCCCCCATGGCTGGATATGTTTTCATGGAAGACTGGAAACAAAGTGTACCATTGGTCTTGTCAATACAAGGAAACAGAATTTATATA
>NC_068981.1:2930450-2936403 GCF_001194135.2 Octopus bimaculoides | reverse complement strand
CATACATACATGATGACTGGCACCAGTGCCAGTGGAGCACTACAGCATACACACATACACACACACACACACACACACACACACACACACACACACACACACACACACACACACACACACGACGAGCTTCTTCCAGTTTCTGTATAGCAAATCCAGTCACAAGGCTTTGGTTGGCCTGTGGCTATAGTAGAAGACACTTACCCAAGGTGCCATGTAGTAGGACTGAACACGAAACCATGTGGTTGGCAAGCAAGTTTCTTACCACACAGCCATGCCTGCGCCCATGCTGAGCTTCCTTCAGTTTGATGAGGGTTTGTGACAGGAAGGGCATCCAGCTGTAGAAAATGTCCTAATGAATTCCATCTGATCTGTGTAGGCATGGAAAAGCAGATGTTAAATTACTGCTGATAATGATGGTGATGATTTATACCTCCATGTTAGAGTAAGTTTATTAATCCATCCACTGTATAATGTCTTCCATAATTTTAGTTCTATTTTCATAAAACAAGTTAAAAAAGCAGTTATTTATGTGGTGTTCTTCCTTTATAAGTTCTTAGTCCTGAAATCCTTTTGCAATGAGAAGAAATACGTTTATATATCATTGAATTTAAAGTAATTTACATAAGTTTTGTAACTTGCATAGGTTTACAGTGTTAAAATAATTATCTTAAATTTGTTATAGTTATATCGTTAAATAAGGAAATTGCATCTAAATGAAAGTAAATCCAGTCTTGTAATAACACTCAGGATTAAATTGATTGATTTAGATTAAAGGATTTAGTTATTTTGAGGATTAGGTTTTGTTAACAATCGTCTTATTTCTCATATGTAGTTGCCTGTAGTTTGTATAAAAATACTAGATTAACTAACCTTGTTCAATTAATATAATTAACTCTAATCAGTTAATTAGATGACTGAACAATTCTCCCCGTCATACCAATCAGTGGTTATTCATTAAAACCCTTTCATCTTAAGATTGTTTTGCTGAGGAGGTTTAATAAGACTTGAACATATCTGGAATTATCACCTACTCACTCTCCACTGCATTTTTAATAAATTCTTAGATTTTGTCTCAACAAAAGGGAACCGAATCCAGATTCTCACAAGTGTCTCATTCCAAATGAAAGCAGGACACAGTTCTTGGTCATAATCTACGAGTCAGCTCCATATATGTAGAATAATTTGATTTCTTGCTATTCTTTTAAGAGTTATTTTATTCTGAAAAGCAATTTGAATAAAATATATACTTTCCATCTTTGTCTCAGCTCATGAAATTTCATCTTATGCCCTCAATGGGTGTGGACACACCAATTTGGGAACCCCCTACTGTAGTGAGTTTGTGATGGTATGATTTAGTTTGTTCTTGTGAAATCAAGGTTTTGGTTTGTTTTTGTATGGCTGGAATTGAAGATGTGGTTTCTTGTGATTGTAAAAGATTTTATGAACTGTATAGCATTATTTGGATTAAGAATGATTGTAAATGCAGATCTATATTAGATATTGATCACCTTAAATCTGACTGAGAAGAAGCTTCAGGGGCACAGGATGTACTTCGAAGCTTTTCATGACTGCTCAGAACATCTCAAGGCTGGGGAGATTTATGGAAACATTCCACCCGTTTCTACTATTGTTGCTTATTGTAGGGTAGGCTTTGCTGGTGACTGCCACCATGCCAAACAACAGGCTGTATCAGATGTCCACAATTTAATAGAGGATATAGACTACTCAAATATATTGGTGTGATCAGTAGAAACAGAAAACATGAACTGGTGACCCACCAAAGCTTAATGTGAGGGACAGAGATTCCAAGTGCAGTATGGTGAAATGCATTTTAGCTGTGGCCACTTGAAGAAGAAATCTGAATGACCATTTTCTGAAGTTATGAAAATTTAGCATAGTTTTGAGTTTGTTAGTTGTTGACTGTTTTTATTTTTTCTTGCTATTATTGGAAACGAAGCCTTTTGATGTTTCTACACTAAACAAAGACAATTATATTTATGAGATGCAAAAAGAATGTCATCATTTAAAATTCTGTAAAACATATTAGAATCTCAAGAACAAAGAAAAGAAAAGTATATATTATCAAAGACATTGGTCTTGTTTTCTCTCAACCATCAAAAACAATAGGCTGACAGATTGACCCTATTGGTTTTTTTTTTTTTCAAGACAATAACAAAAAAAAAAAAATCAATTAAAAGGTTTGTTTTATCTCATTTTCTTTCTTCTGTGACTAAGCCATGTATCTTAAGCATATTTCACTTGTATTTTTTAAAGTTTGATATACATCATCATCATCATCATTGTTTAATGTCTGCTTTCCGTATATAAAATTTTGTCATTTTTGTAAACAAATATTTTATTCTGCCTGTGTGCAAATTTAGCGAAAGGCTTTGCTAATAATTTATTTTCCCATTAGTTTTAAAAACACAGTTCTAAGCACAATTTGAGGGTCTGTCTGTTTTATTAAGTAGTAGTAGTAGTAGTAGTAGTAGTAGTAGTAGTAGTAGTAGTAAAACAAGCAAAGGTGGGATCTGTTCTAATGTTTGTTTTATCGAGAGATGTCAATGCCATCTGTTGACAAGTTGTTGAAGAATCAATTTTTTCCTGTTTGTTTTCATTTTCAGAACTCTTTCATGACATTCCTCTGTCAATTTAACTGCCAAAATTTCAAATTTCTTTGATTGTGTATACACACACACACACACACACACACACACACACACACACACACACACACACACACACACACACATATGAGGTACTTTTCCAGCAATAGTCAACCTTCATAATCATCATCATTGTTTAATGTCTGCTTTCCATACTGGCATGGGTTGGATGGTTTGACTGAGGCCTGGAAAACCAGGAGGCTGCACCAGGCTCCAATCTGATCTGGCAAGGTTTCTACAGCTGGATGCCCTTCCTAACGCCAACCACTCTCAGAGTGTAGTGAGTACTTTGTACGTCCCACCGGCACAGGAGCCAGTCAAGCGGGCCTGGCATTGATCACATTCAGACGGTGCTTTTTACATGCTACTGGCACAAGAGCCAGTCAAGGGGTACTGGCATCGCCCATGATCGGTTGGTGCTTTTTATGTGCCACTGGCACAGGAGCCAGTCAGGTGGACCTGGCATCAACCACATTTGGATGGTGCTTTTTACATGCCACTGGCATGGGAGCCAGTCAGGGGGCACTGGCCACAGCTACGATATTGGATTTACTTGACTTAACAGGTCTTCTCAAGCATATCATATTACCTGATGCATCAGGGGTATTTTTAACAGGGCCGGACATGTGTGGCTGCAATCTCACTTTAGTTGCCGGGTCTTCTCAATCACAGCATATCTCCAAAGGTCCCAGTCTCCCATTATTGCCTCTGTGAGACCCAGTGTTTGAACTCAAGCACAGTATATTGCCCAATGATTGAAGGGTACTCTTAAATGGGCCTGTTATGCGACACTGGCATAGGCCAATGCCACAGTCTCACTTAGCTTGCCTGGTCTTCTCAAGCACAGCATATCTCCAAAGGTCTTGGTCACTTGTCATTGCCTCCATGAGGCCCAATGTTCAAAGGTCATGCTTCAACACCTCATCCCAGGTCTTCCTGGGTCTACCTCTTCCACAGGTTCCATCCACTGTTAGGGTGTGACACTTTTTCACACAGCTGTCTTCGTCCATATGCAACACATGACCATACCAGCACAGTCACTTCTCTTGCACACCACATCTGATGTTTTGGATTACATTATCTCATGTCTCCTTTTAAAAGATAGTAGGATATAATTTGAAGGTGATTTAGCTACTTTCTCTGGAAGGTTGCGTGACTGCTTAGAGATTTGCTCATTGACTTGCAGTATATAGCTGTATAAGGTTCAAAGCCAGTGTTCCTCTTTTGGCCGGTGCCATGTCATTTAGTAAATATTGATGTCTGACTCTTGTAGTGGAAATATTGGATTTGCATCCTAAAGCAGGGGGTCAATTCACCTTCGTGGAACCATTGATGACTTGTCAGTCCCATTATGTAAATTTTTAAAACATAATTTAGAAGTATAATTATTAAACCATTAACATTTTGATTGCTCTGTCAAATGTATTTATTCTTATTGTTTTCAATTAATAATGCATTATCTTGTTGTTTCAAGACTTTGATGATGTAATTGTTTATTTTTAGAATGATATTGTAGAATAGGTGTGAGAAGCTGGATCTGGTCAGTTTGAACAGAAAACAGGTAGAATATTTGGGCCAGATCTGGCTGGTTTAACCCTTTAGTATTCACATCGTTTTGAGTTAGTTATGCATGTTGCAGCTTCAAGATTTCAATGATGTGAGAGTTTATTTTTTGTGAATGACGCTGTAGGGTTGGTGTGAGAGGCCAGACCT
This sequence comes from Octopus bimaculoides, assembly GCF_001194135.2. Classification (NCBI taxonomy): domain Eukaryota; kingdom Metazoa; phylum Mollusca; class Cephalopoda; order Octopoda; family Octopodidae; genus Octopus; species Octopus bimaculoides. Next base: position 2,932,024 of record NC_068981.1, on the reverse strand, counting down.
GGCCTGTTTTCAACATAAAACAAGTAGAATATTAGGGCTGGATGGTTTAGATGTTAATAGGTAAAAAAAATTTCTGGATTTAAAAACGATAATTCTTCATTCCTTTGTGCCAAATAAATGTAAAGAAAATAAATTGATAAAGAACTATAAAAATCCAGTTATATTACATTAATACGGTTGGAATATTTAATACGAAATATATGTTTGGTGAATACGATTGCATCAATATTTGGCTGGAAATTAGTGAGTTTAATCATTAAACACTGTTATAGATCCAGTTTGTTAATGATTCAGCACCCTAAATGCTCAAAATTGTTTCATGTGTTTGTTGACCCTTTGTATAGCAACATAGACCCTCCTCCCACCTTTCTGGGGCCAATATTAACCACTTTACTATCCTAAAGTATGTGGTTTGTGTCACATAATGTACACATGTTCTGTTCAGTACAAAATTAAGAGTACGTAGCTGCAGTGCTTGTAATTGAGTCTCATGGAGGGAAGTGGTCACTCCAAGTGAGCTTAAGGATTTCTCGTATGTATTTTGTGTTAAAAGTGGAGGCGCAATGGCCCAGTGGTTAGGGCAGCGGACTCGCGGTTCGGAGGGTCGCGGTTTCGATTCCCAGACCGAGCGTTGTGTGTGTTTATTGAGTGAAACACCTAAGCTCCACGAGGCTCCGGCAGGGGGTGGTGGCAACCCCTGTTGTACTCTTTCGCCCCAACTTTCTCTCACTCTTTCTTCCTGTTTCTTGAGTAATGCTGCGATGGACTGGCGTCCCGTCCAGCTGGAGGGGGGGGGGTGAACACATACGCCATAGAAACCGGGAAACCGGGCCCATGAGCCTGGCTAGGCTTTGAAAGGGCGACGTTTTATTTTGTGTTAAAGGTTTTTCTAAAGATATTGGGAATTATTAATAATTTGGCTGATTTTATTGCTGTCTCTCTTTGACAGTTGTTGCTCAGAACCTGTACAAGTGAACCTCTGTCTAGTTGGTTTGTTTGTTTCAATTTTACCAATATTGTTCTCTGTGCTGTTGAAACACGGGCAATTACATCGTAGAAGTACAGTCCTTGAAGGGATTGTACATCTAATGAGATATGACTGCTCAGGTTTCAATTAATTTTGAAAACAATTAAAAATTTGAGATTTATAAAAATAACTTTTCATTAATCTGTATATTTAGCTTGTATTGGAATATAATTTAACAAAAGGTTTATGTATAAAATTATGATGCAAGATTTAAATTTAAATAGGTAAACTTCAAATTAGGTCATTTGCTTTTCTATATCAAAGAAATTTATAGGTTATCTCAGATGGTTTGGTACTGAAACCAATACAATCAGTTGGCCAGCTGATGCAAGTCAAACAGTAATATTGTAGCAGGTTATTAGACATGGCATTTTAATATAATGGGCTATATTGAACATAAAGTTTGCTTTTATCTGACTATATGTGGACACATTTTGTGATATGAAGTAGGATGGTTCTCTCTCTCTCTCTTTCTCTCTCTCTCTCTCTCTCTCTCTCTTTCTCTCTCTCTCTTTCTCTCTCTCTCTCTTTCTCTCTCTCTCTCTCT
>NC_068981.1:2919369-2930234 GCF_001194135.2 Octopus bimaculoides | reverse complement strand
ACACACACACACACACACACACACACACACACACACACACACACACACACACACAGAGTCTGGGATATGTGCTTTTATAAATTGATAAAGAGCGCATAAAGAAATGAACCTTTGTGTAAGCTGCCAAAATTGTTTTAACATTGTGTAAGTAATTCCCCCCTGATTGTTTAGATGGAGAAAATAAAGAACTTGAATAGATTTCGTTTTAAAAAGAAGAAATAAGTCATTATATGTGTGTGTATATATTTATATATGTATGTATATAGATGTATACATAAATATGAATGTTTGTGTATATGCATATACATGTGTGTATATGTGTTTGTAATATGTATGTATGCATATATATATATTTAGTGAATTACAGTTTCTACTTTGCCAATTGCTGATCAGATCTTATTGACTTTCTTTCCAATCAATAACTTTATTCTTTCATGCTTTGTTTTATTTTCTCTTCATTGATCGTCGTATAAATTCTTTTTAAAATTGATTCTACAAAGTTGCTTTGGCCTAAAAATATATTGTATTCAAATCTAATTATTCAGAAATATTCTACTATTATTATGTGTTTGAAATGTTGAATAAAAACTTATTTAATTATCTGACATTTTTCTCGATTTGTGTTTTTACTGAGAATACTTATTGTCATTAGTCTCTGAAATATTTTCTTTTCTTGTTAATGGAAAGTTATAATCTTTAAATCTGTATGAGAAAGGAGGGAGATAACTAGGGATTAATCACTGGAAATATTGTTTGGGTAACAGGGTGAATGAGATGATTGCAACTGGCCTTTTCTCTCTTTTTTTTTTTACTTGTTGGTTCTGGAGGAAGGGGTAGTGCCCATAGTTTTCCACGGCCCCCGCTTGCATAGCAAAGGTTGATGTCATTAATGTCGAACCTTTTGTAAGTCAGCAGCCACAAGGACATTCCAGAAGGCTGACATTCTAGGTGGGAAAAATTAGATATAGTAATTTGTGCAGTGCCAGTGGCCTAGGATACAACAAAGGGAATAAAAGCAGGAGGGGTGACCGGGAAGGAATACCCGAGTGGAGGCAGCATGAATGGACCCAACTCAGGGGAGCAGAGGTTATTACAGTAGTGATACAAAAAGCCAAGAGAGGAGACAGTGCTGCAGCATGTCTCTAGGGACTTCATACTAATCAGTTCGGTGGCACTTTTTTGGGATGTCTATGTGAGCAGCACCATATTAGATATGAGAGTAATATCAATAATTATCAATGATTGTTGTTTTTTAACTTCAGATCAGCCCTGATTAAGCAGGTTTATGATCAAGGGTATTAAAGTCTTAACTGTCTCGTATTCCCCCCATACAGAATGCATCCACCACCTCATTATCCAATGTGTCTCTCCCTTTTAAGATAGTGAATTTGGTTGCTATTTCTAGCAGGTTGAGTGTTTATGCCAAGGCTTTCTCGTGATTTGAGTGAATATTGTTGAATCTTAACTTGAATAAATGTTGTTTGAAAAGAAATAAAAGTGAAGAACCACTGAAGAATTTGACTAAGTTGAAAGAGTAGAATAAATACCCTTCATTTGACCTTTGAGAATTTTTGAGATTGTTTTATTTTTCTCTTTCTTTAAAAAAATTTTTTTAAGGCAAAAATCTACATTTAAAGAGACGAAAGTAACAGCATGTTGGATATTCTATCCTTAATGTTAATGGACTGTACTGAACTCAGAAGGATTGGTAAAAATGGGTTGGTATGAATTGGAGAAGGGAATGTTTTAGTTAGAGAAGGAATTTTTTTTTTTTAGTGTGTAAAGAATATTTGATTGAACCTTTTCCTAAAGGAGTCTGGGAAAAGTAGGTTATGGATGTTGCCAAGTGGAAACCACCAGCCACACTACAAGTGAAGCAGTAATGGTTTGAATAGAAATGGTTTGACAAATATTTCAGATTTTATAGATTGGAAAAGACTAAAAGAATAATTATGGAAAACTAAAAAAAAAAAAAAAAAAATTTAAAAAAATGACAAAATGGGTATTTGGATACCTGATCAATCAACAAATCAACACAAAATTCCATTGAGGAAAGCATTTAGTGGTGAGTAAAATATATTGTCGAAGTATAAAAAAATGATTGATTAAAGAAACCCCAATAAAATGTCTTGCAAAGTTTAAGTATAAATTCTGGTTGGAAAGTTGCATTAGATGTTATCTAAGGTGTACGAGATGGAAAATAATTATTTAACTGTGATTTTAGAGAGAGAGAGAGAGAGAGGGAGAGGGAGAGAGTAGTGTAGAAGGTAAATTAGAAATGCTAGTTAAATGCACTAAAAATTGGTGCATTAACCCATTAGCATTCAGATTAATCTGACAAATGTAATGAATATTTATTCATGTTGTTCTGAATTAATCAGGTATTACCTCATAACTTTGAGATTTATTTTATTTGTTTGTTTTTAGAATGACATCGTAGTGTATGCTTGAGAGGTCAGATCTGATTGGTTTGAACATAAAATAAGGTAGAATATTTGGGCCAGATAAAGGGCTAAAGGGCTAAAATAAAATTAACGTAAGTAAATAATGATGATAAGAGACTGAGACCTTTGGAGATATGCAGTGATTAAGAAGACCCGGCAAGTAAAGTGAGATCACAGCCGTAGCCCATACCAGTGCCACATAACCAGCCCACTTTAAAAGTACCCTTGAATCACAGGGCGATACGCTGCACTTGAGAAGACCTATTGAGTCAGGTAAAGTATAAAAAAAATCAAAAGTAAATCAAGATCGAAATGGAAATTGTTGTTGTGGCCGATGCCAAGGCCACCTGACGGGCTCCCCGTACCAGTGGCATGTAAAAAGCACCATCCAAATGTGGTCAGTGCCAGTGCCCCCTGACTGGCTCCTGTGCCGGTGGCACGTAAAAAGCACCATCCAAACATGGTCAATGCCAGTGCCGCCTGACTGGCTCCCATGCCGGTGGCACGTAAAAAGCACCCACTACACTCTTGGAGAGGTTGGCATTAAGAAGAGCATCCAGCTGTAGAAACTATGCCAAATCAGACTGGAACCTGGTGCAGCTCCCCAGCTTACCAGTTTTCAGTCAAACTGTCCAACCCATGCCAGCAGGGAAAATGGACATTAAATAATAATAATGATGATGATGATTTCTTTATTAAGGTAATGAGCTGGCAGAATCATTAGCATGCCAGGCAAAATGCTTTGTGGCATTTTGGCCATCTTTATGTTCTGAGTTCAAATTCCACCACGGTTGACTTTGCTTTTCATCCTTTTGGAGTTGATAAGTACCAGCTGAGTACAGGGGTCAAAGTAATCGACTTACCCCCTCATCCGAAATTGCTGGCCTTGTGCCAAAATATGAAGCAGAAATGATTTCTTTAATAACCCAGAAGACTCTACTAATATTTTGTGTTTTGGTCTTCAGTATTTTTGCAGATTCCTGCAGAAATATGAAGTCAGGAGTAATCTATATTTTCCATTGTCTTTTAATTTGAGAATTGTGTGTTTAAAGTTGGCAACAAAATTCACCATTTTATGCAATAACTCAGTTCATATCTGGCTGCATTTTATGTGTAGTTGTAAAATATTTGTTATTCTGTGAGTAAATATTGTTCCATCAGTGGAGACATTTTGTCTCAGCTCTTTCTTTCTTTCTTTCTTGGCTCACTCTTCCATCTTGTCTACTCACTGACAGCCCCCCCCCCGTCAGGCCTTATCAAGATTTATTACATTTTTCTCTGTTTTATGCTCTATTTTCATCTATTTGTATTATTTTATTTTTTCCCTACTAAATTCAATTCTTTTCTGCTATGTTCTCAAGTGTTTTTTTTTTATAATAATAATAATAATAATAATAATGATGATGATCCATTCTACTAAAGACACAAGGCCTAAAATTTTGGGGGAGGGGACATAATTTATTGACCCTGAAAGGATGAAGGGTAAAGCTGACCTCGGTGGAATTTGAACTCAGAATGTTAAGATGGACTTAATGCTGCTAAGCATTTGCCCGGTGTGCTAATGATCCTGCCAGCTCACTGCCTTTATAATAATAATAACAACAATCCTTTCTGCTATAAGCACAAGGCCTGAAATGTGGTGGGGGGACTAGTCGATTACATTGCCCCCAGTGTTTTACTGGTACTTAATTTATCGATCGACCCTGAACGGATGAAAGGTGAAGTCGACCGCGGTAGAATTTGAACTCAGAACGTAGCGATAGGCGAAATATCGCTACGCACTCCATCCAGCATGCTAATGGTTCTGTCAGCTTGCCACCTTAATAATAATCCTTTCTACTATAGAGGCACAAGGCCTGAAATTTTGGGGAAGGGGTTAAGTCGATTGAGCATTTTGTCTGGCACAGTCCAAGAGAACACCTTTTCAGGTGAATAATTAAGGGGTGATCTTAATGATGCCTTAAAAGGATTCTCAATTAATTGGAATATCCTTAGCTGGAGATGGAAAACAAAACCCCCTTACAGAAATGGTTATCAACTCCCAAAAGGGAAGATAGTTTCTGTGTATGTTGGCTATTGTTCCCTAAACAGGTTCTTTTAGAATTGGTTGCACAAACTTCTTTCGCTCTGTTTTTTTTTGTTTTGTTTACGATGCTAGATTAATAACTACAAAAAAATTAAGCTGTCTAGGTAATTAAAAAGAGAAATTTGTAATTATGACACTTGATAAATCTTCTAAACATTTGCATGTTTCTTTGTCACTCGGGATATTCAAGTCTGTTATTGTATTTTCCCAGATTGTTTTTGTTACATTATCAATCTTACCAATATATAGATACCTAATGTGTGGCTTTGTGCTTTTGTTAGAAATTAGTATTTAATAAAATATTATTGTCTGCTTTGGCAGCATTTCTACAGCGCAATGCCCTTTCTAATGCCAAATAGAAAGTGAGTGTTTTTGAGGTGGTTTTTATGCTAGGAGATGACCAGTTAAAGTATGAGGGAAAGGACCAGAGCAGAACTGGGGTTTCTTGTTGTAGAGGAGTTACATGCCTTCTCTCATTTTAGAAGAGAGTAGGGGGTGAAACTGGGAAGAAATACAAATAGTGGTGATGAGGTGGCTGGTTGGACCCTCACGGTATGAGGTGAGTAGAAACGAGTAAGGACAGAGGAACCAAGAGTAGAAAGAGGTTGTGGTGGGGGGAGTGAGAGATGAGGAATGGGTGAGGAGAGGAGAAGTAGGTGAGAACTGTAAAGATTGGGTTGGGTTGAAGGGTGGATAAGGAGTGAGGGACGACCAATGATGCAGGAGTTGGGGTAGGTAGAGCAGAGCAGGAGATGACCGACTGACTTTAGAAAAAAAAAGGGGGTGAAGAGCAGCAGAATAGTACTGTTTGTATATCATTTTTCCTGTTTAATATTTCAAGTAATTATAAAAAATAAAATTCTTTTTCAAATATTCTAATTGCTGTTTACTGTATGACATACTACATATGTCTCTTTTTTTTTTTCCTTCACAGACAAAACACTGATTTTTTTTTTTTTCTTCTTTGCATCATTTACATTGCTGAAAAAAAAAAATGGATTTTTAACCGTTTAATCTCTGCTAAGCATAGCGTAATTGAAATTGTTGAAAAATTACCGAAAGTATACACCACTGTTAAGAATGATGATATGAAGAGCTTAATATTGATGGCTAGGGACAGGTTAACATGTAATCAATATTGATTAGATAGTAGTTGATATTGATTTATATTTCATTTAATATAATCATTCTTAAATACCAAGTTAAGAAGTGGGTTTTTTGTTTGTTTTTGTTTTGCTTTGTAAGTTTTCCTATATAAATATTAGTGTATAGTGAATGCAGATTGGGAGTTGATACTGAGCAATGAGCAGAAAAATTGCTTGTGATCCAGGACTTAACTCTCAACAGCGGAGCTCATTTTACTTTTAATTACTGCAGAAGGTAACAATTCTTGTAAACAGGAACATTAATGACTTGCAGTGGTTTTGTTAGCTTACTTTACTGGGTTCAATTCCCTCTGCAAACTTGGAGAATACAACAGGAATAACTCAAGTGTATTCCTCTTTTGGATAACTAGAAGAAAATCGAGTCGTTATTGGCATCTCAGTGACATATATTTCAGGACTAGGTACCATCACCACCATTGCACACACAGCCCTGTAACTGACCCTCTGTATAGTCTTTTGAAGCAGAGATAGCATCTAAATTGCCCTCAAATCACACCATATCATCTTAACAAGGGACATAGTCTAATGTAATCTTGGATACATTCTCTGAACATAGATGGGATAGTTATGGCTGGAATGACCTAGAACTAAACATGAATTATGGTTGACCTAAAGCTAAACATTAACCACAACTATATAAATTTTTCCTTTCAAATAAAAAGAAAGAAAAAAAAACTATACTTTTCTTATAATTTTTGGATTCTTTAATTTACCATTTTTATCAGTTGTGTGGCATTTTAAAAAAGTTATGGGGCAAAGATGTGTTTTATCATCATTTTTGTGTTCACTTTTCCATGCTTGTATGGATGAAGTTTATAGAGGCACATATTATATAGTTTGATGCCCTTCCTGTCATCAACCCATACCTGTTTCCCAGCAAGTCAATATTTCCCTATGGCCAGACATGTTTTCATAGAGGATTGAAAATTAATGACACTTTGTGACAATGACACTCATTTACAACTATCTCAAGATGAGACCTAAACATGCACAAACTTATTTAAACACATATTTACTGGTGCTGGTGCCACATAAAAAGCACCAAGTCCACTCTGTAGAGTGGTTGGCATTAGGAAGGGTAGTCAGCCATAGAAACCATGCCAAAACAGACAGAGCTTGGTGCAGCTCTCTGGCTTGTCAGCTCCTGTCAGACTGTCCAACTTATGCCAGCAGGGAAAATGATGCTGAATATAATGATGATGATAACACAATGGTCTTCTTTCAGTTTCCATTTTTGAAGTTCACTCACAAGGTTTTGGTCAGCTCAGGGCTCTTGCAGAAGACACTTGCTGAAGGTGATATGCAGTGACATTGAACCTGAAACCTCATGGCTGCAAAGCAAACTTCTCAACCACATAGCTACACCTGCTCCTCTTACAAAATGCAGAGATATAATTGTACCTTTTTTTAAAAAAAAACTAGATGAACATAGTAGACCAGTATATATATTTTATTATAAGTCTTTTCTTTGTTGAACAAATCAATTTCTCATTGTGGCCGAGTGGTTAAGGCGATGGAGTTGATGAGGATGATGATCCGCAACAGACATTTTCTTGGCTCTTAATGTTCTTGCATGTTATTCTTTGTGAGGATCTCGCAAAAGATGGTAGCTGTAGTGTAGTAGTTCTTAGCAGATACTTGTTGGAATATGGAGGAGAACTGTCTGTATTCACCTCAAAGTACTACATTACCAGCAATTATGTTTAATTATATAATGATAATCTGTCGAACAGTTAAAAATATAATGAAAATACATTTTAAATTTAATTAAAATCTTTTTCACGCAATGTTGTCACTAAAACGATTGTCTTAGTTTATTTAATTCATGAATTATTGGAATAGCTCATCTGATTTGATGTTCTGAACATGCAAGCAAACACTCACATATGTATGTGCGCACACATGTGCACACACACTTGTATATACACATCTATGCACATGCACACAGATGTGCACGCATGTACATACACATACGCACATGTACATACATGCATGTGCACACGCATACATGTGCAGAGAGAAAGAGAGATCTGTTGTTGGTTTATTTATATTTCTGTAATTAACCCATGCGTGATCATATTTCTAATGAAACAGGTTGTCCATGCGTTTCAATTAATTTTGAAAATAATCACCAAAAGTATGGCAGGATTTAGTAAATTAACTAACGTCTCCATTACTAAGCTACTGTTTGGAACATAACAAAAAAATTGTTAAATAAAATTGGTAATATCTATTTAAATAATAGCTGATATAAATGTTGGTTGGTTGCTTGGTCGATATCTACAGGCATTGTTCACATAATATAGAGAGAGTGAGGGAGAGAGTTGACATAAGAAGTGCAGGAAGAGTGCAATACTAAGCTTGGCAGCAGGCAATGAGTTAGAGAAGGCTACATACACACATAGAGTTAAGAGAAAGAATCTTAGAGACAGAAGAGGAGAGGGAGTATTCGACAGTTACGGGAGAAGTTATACAAACAAGAAATTTGCTTTGTTTAATTTTGTTTATGGTAATAAATACTTTTCTTCTCAAAATTAATCTTACCTATGGCAACAAAAGTATATTTCTAAAGCTACTCCTCATATGATGACGCGTAATGCTTTTGTTTAGATATAAGGTGCAGGCATGGCTGTGTGGTGAGAAGTTTGCTTCTCAACCACTTGGTCCAGGGTTCAGTCTCATAGCATGGCACCTTGGACAAGTGTCTTTTACTAAAGCTTTTGGCTTACCAAAGCCATGAGCCAGCCAAAGTCTTGTGAGTGGATTTGATAGATGGAAACTGAAAGAAGCCCATCTTGTGTGTGTGTGTGTGTGTCCGTGTCCCGATGACTGTTTGACAGCCAATGTCGATGTGTTTATGTCTCTGTAACATAGTGGTTCATCAAAAGAGGTTGATAGAATAAGTACTGGGATTGATTGATTCAACAAAAAATTCTTCAAGATGATGCCCCAGCATGGCCGCAGTCTTATAACTGAAACAAGTAAAAGATAAATTACAAGTAAATTAAAACTAGTTTGTGTCGTAGTAATAAATGGTTTTAGTGAGGTGGTTTTAGGCAGGTTGGTATGAAAAGGGTTAAACTTGTATGAGGAGAGTGCTAAGTAAGTAGTATTTAAATGAAACATTGGATATTCTGCTTTGCAGAGTTTGTTAAATATCCAAGTTTTTTTTTTCCTTTCCTTTCTTTTCTATTCTCTTCCTGCCTGTTTTGTAGGAAAAGGAAGTTTATGCATCAAATACTAGTTCAACTGGAGATTTACCAAGTCTAAAATTAGCAAACATCTATGTTTTATTTATTCTTACTTTCAGGTTTGTTTGTGTCTTTTTCATTTTACCCTGTAAAAACTTTATCCTCCAATAGCAAGGAATCCAATTAAATTAGGTTGTCGTCTAAGTTGACTAATCTTCATATTGGGAGGGAGAAAAAAATGCGTTATCTGTAATAAGGATGTTATTTTTTTTCCCTTGCTTCTTAACATAGAAATGGGTTTGTGTTTCTCTTGAAATATGTAGCATAATCAGAATGAAATAAATCTTGCTGCTCTGCTGTGTTTATCTCTTAACTTTCCTCAAATTTACAGAAATACGAGCTCAGCGCTTCTTCTTTCATGTAATACTACAAATCTCATCATTTACTCTAAATATTTTGTTAATGGTGGCAAGTTGTTTTATTTATTTCTTTAAAGCATTTTAGACTCTTTTTTTTCTTTTTTAAACCTTTTCCTCGCTAACTTGGGTGGGAAAATAATTCATGTGATGCATACAAAACAGTGAGAATCCAAACAATAATGTATCTGTTCATTCTCGATACATTCTGGCAGATTCGAATGTGAATATGTTGATTGCTTATTAGAGGACACATCATCATTAGAGGACACTTCATCCCTTTACATGATGTGTTTTTATAAGATACATGATTCATTGATGTAAGGGAGCTTTGAGACACCATGGTGTTTTGACTTTGTTCTGACTCCTCAGTCAAAGTTACCCCAGATCAATGAATTAACTAGATTACTAGTTCCTATTTATAGAAATCAGCAAACATATGATTCGTTGAGGTATGCTGATGTCTGCCAAACAGATAATAATTCATGGGTGCCTGCAGAGCATCAAGAATCCAGATGACAGTATATCTATTCATTCTCAATACGTTCTAGTAGATTTGAATAAAATCATACTGATTGCTGTTGTATTTCATCACCGGAGAACACCACCTCTGTTCATGGCACACAGGATTCATTGACCTAAAGCAACTTTGAGACTCTAGTGTTTCAACCTTATTGTGTCTCTTCAGTCAAAACTACCCTGGAATAGTTAATCTAAAATCTTGATTTATAGAAATCAACAAACAAATGATACACTTGTACCAGAAGTTGACTCATTTAATGTCAGAATAGGTTTTTACAGAAAAAAAAATAAGGGCTTAAATATAATGAAGTTAACTTTTATTTATGATGGTCGGTATAATGCTTACTTTTTCTGTATAAATTTACTAAAACCATTAAATGGTTAACTACTTTTTGAAGTCTGACGTATCAAAGGTTCCGTCAAGAACAAGCGGAAAATCAGAGCTTGAGACAAGAAGATGCTTTCAACCAATCAGAATTCTGTTTACATAATCAGTTTGATTATCAGCTTTGTTTTTGTTCATAATTCTTATCAACAACTTTTCCTGTGATTGTGATTTGAAAATACATACAGCAGTATGCTAAACATCGGACATAATCTCTTATGGACAAGAAATGTATTATTATAAACAACACAAACACTTTGTAATTTAAGAAATTTTAATGTGATACCTGTTAAAACAGAAATTGTTTGCATTTAATGAAAATTTAATAAAATCTAATCATAAGTAAGTGAAATGATGCTAAATACAACTAAATTGAAAACTTTTTCCCCCTGGCCATATCAACAATTCTGAAAACTTTTGGGTGCGAATTCTATCTGTATGGATCAGTTGGAATTTGTTAGGGCAGACATTTTATGGCTGGATGCTCTTCCTGTTTCCAACTTTCGCTTGTTTCCAAATGAAGTAATATTTTCTTTTGACCAGACAAGTCATGGAAGAATGAAAATGAACAACTTCATTTGAATGACAATGCTGCTCATTTGCAACTATCACATGTTGTCAAGACAATGGTACACACATATGCACCCCCCCCCCC
>NC_068981.1:2911697-2919350 GCF_001194135.2 Octopus bimaculoides | reverse complement strand
CCCCCACACACACACGTGTGATGAGTTTCTTTTAGTTTCCATCTACCAAATCCACTTGCAAGGCTTTGGTTAGTCTGAGACTATAGAAGATATTTGTCCAAAGTGTAGGACAGTGGGATTGAACCCAGCACCACATGGTTGGAAGCAATCACGCAGCCATACCTGTACCTGTCTGATAATAATAATAACAACCTCCTTCCCTCCGGATATGTCCATTTTTTTCACTATTATATCATATTTCCAGCCACTTTACATCACTTGCATTCTCAGTTTGTGTTAGTTATGTGTGTACAATACAACGGGAGAGGGAAAACTGTGCTATATTTGTCATTTGTTGGTGTTTCTATATAAATGTGTATTATTTCTGCTGTGTAGCTATTGAGCTTAGAGTTTATCCTCAACAGCTAGTATTCTCATGTGAAAGCAGGTGCTCTGGAACTTTCTATCGATTGTGGACAGTTGCCATTATTTCTGGTCAGTATACTAGTGGCAAGAAACTGATGACATTCTACCAATATCATTGATGATCTCATTGGTTTAGAGCATTGATTTATATTTTGTTGCTTTTGCTATTAGTTGAACTGGTTTCCATAATTGCCTTTATTCATTTGTCTTCCACCTATCAATCCACTCACACCTGCCTCTTTTTATATTATTTGTAAGGTTTACATTTTCCAAGGTTTTTCATTTAGTTCCTTGTTTTCTTTTTTTCTGTATTTTTCTCTCCATATTTTCCTTTGTTGGTTGTGTCGGTTACAAGCTCATGTTACTAGTTTTTCGCTCTGCAAACATCATCCGTTCTCATTTCATTCAGATTCCAGTCAAGAGAAGTCATTAAAGATAGTTGTTATTCTATAAAGGTGAGATTTAAATAAAATCTATAAATATTGATTTCAAATGCTGATTGCAACCCTTCTAGCTTAACGATCATTTTAGCATCTACTTGTCTGTACTTGCATGGGTTGGACATAGTGTTTACTGAGACGGATTTTCTATGGCCAGATAGTCTTTCTCTTGCCAACCCTCAACTGTTTCTTACCAAGGTAATATTTACCCAGATATGTTTTCAAAGAATATTAGAAATGAATGATACTGATACACACACACACACACACACACACACACACACACACACACACACACACACACACACACACACACACACACACACACACACGTGCTTTTTTTCAGTTTCCGTCCCCTAACTCTACTCAAAAAGTTTTGGTCAGCTTGAGGCTCTAATAGAAGACACTTGATCAAGGTACCATGAAGTGGGACTGAACCTGGAACCAAGTGGTTAGAAAATGAACTTCTTAACCGCATAACCACACTTGTGCTTACTATAATTAATTAAATACTAATTAATTACATTTTATTTAATTTCTTAAAATCTAAAGATCAGAAATACATACTCTAAGTTCATTTAGAACTTCAGTATCTGCTTGAAATCAATACGCCTACGCAATTTTTTTTTCTCTATTCAGTCTTTTTATAACTAAATCTAAAGCAAGAATTTTGAAAGCAAAACAGAAACACATTGCTTCTGAAATTAAAAGGTCATTAATGTTAGATATGTTGTTGTATGACATCATCAAAATACTTTTAAGTTTGATTAAATATATTAGCTGCACATATCTTTTAAAATATCAGAATCGAGTTAAGTTGATTTATATAGCCAAGTTTTTCTTATGGCAATCGTGTGAAAATGGTTGCTTTCGTCTCATGAGAGCACCTTGTGTGTCTTCTGTTATAGCCCTGGGCTGATCAAGCTTTTTGTGAGTGAATCTGATGTACAAAAACAGCAAGAAACCTGTTGTGTGTAGGTGTGTAAATCCTGAAAATCCAGTAAGGGTTGGGGACAGGAAGAGCTTCTTGGCTATAAAATCCTTCCTAAAATAACTCCCTATCTAACCCATGCTAGCATGCAAAAACGGATGTTGAACTAAGGCATACAATACTTTAAGCTAATACATACACACACACACACACACACAGGTGTGACTATGTGGTAAGAAGCTTGCTTCCCAACTACATGGTTCCGGGTCCAGCGTCACTACATGGTACCTTGGACAAATGTCTTCTACTATAGCCCCGGAATGAGCAAAACCTTGTGAGTGGATTTGGTAGACGGAAACTGAAAGAAGCCTGTTGTATATATATGTGTATATATATATATTTGTGTGCCTGTGTGTGTGTATATGTTTGTGTGTCTGTGTTTGTCCCCCCCAACATCGCTTGACAACCGATGCTGGTGTGTTTACGTCCCCGTAACCTAGCGGTTCGGCAAAAGAGACCGATAGAATAAGTACTAGGCTTACAGAGAATAAGTCCTGGGGTTGATTTGCTTGGCTAAAAAGGGCAGTGCTCCAGCATGGCCACAGTCAAATGACTGAATGAAACAAGTAAAAGATATATATATATATATATATATAGTTACTCAGTGAGAAATTGCTTTTTCTTGCATCAATAATTTTCATACTTCATGAAATTTACTCACATCGAACCAGTGAAAGGCTTTTATGGTTCCTAAAAACAAGTCAAATCACAGCACACCATTTAGAAAATAAGGACATACTGGACAATGTAGTCTAAGATATGGTCACAGATGGAATGCCTTCAAGGGCTGCTTGTTTATTGATGACCTAGGGCTAAAGTATATCAACAACTTAGACTTAGCCATCAACAGTACATTGCTCATAATTTCCTTCTGTTTGTTGGTTGGTTGATTGTTTATTCACTTGGCCCAGGTGTGACTCATCTAAAGTCTACAGGTGCTTGGTATTAACATGATCAGCCTTATATTTAAAAACAACAAGTGTTTGTATGATTATGGATTCTATAAATTAGTCTTTCAGTTTATACCCCATGTTACCTGCTACTGGTGCTACTTCAACTATTATTTCCACCCAGCAAACAAGAAATTAGGTGTGCCTGTGTCTGAGATTAGTTTGTACACTTGATTAATTGACTAAATATGTCTGTCTCTTTTCTGATAAATTATTGAAACCAGGAAATACAAATGTTTTATCAATGATTTGATTAAAAAATAAATGAATAAATAAAATCCTGTTTTATGGTATTGCTCTTGAAATACACAGTCTTTGTTTTTGATTAATTTTTAAAATATTGAATTTAGTAAAATAACTTCTGATTAAATTGGTGTTTGGAACCTAAATTAACATGAAATTTTGATGGAAGGTTTTAATTTAGATCACTGAAACCCTTTTGTTACCATATTTCTGTTCAATTAATTTGAAAATATTGAATTTTTTTAGAATGACTTAGTCATTATCAAGCTCGTATTTGAAACATGATTTAACATGAAAACTTCAGGAAAAAGTTTTCAGTTAGATTACTTTATTAAAGCAGTGAGTTTCTATCCTAGATCCTGGGGCAGTCTTAGGTAGGTTTGTACCAAAAGGGTTAAATCTCCTAGTTAGAAGGAAAGGCCCTGCCAGTAACCCTTTATAGGGCTCCAAGACTGGGAGAGAGAGAGAGGGAAGTAGCTTCCCTGAGTGTTAATTATAGAGTAATTGTGTTAATTATAGGCACAGGAGTAAGAAGCTTGTGGTAAGAAGCTTGTTTCCCAACCACATGGTTTCAGTCCCACTGAGTGGCACCTTGGGCAAGTATCTTCTGCTATAACCTCAGGCCAACCAAGGTCTTGTGAGTGAATTAGGTAGATGGAAACTGGAAGAAGCCCGTCATATATATATATATATTTGTGTGTCTGTGTTTGTCCCTCCACCATTGCTTGACAACTGATGTTGGTGTGTTCGTGTCCACGTAACTTAGCAGTTCGGCAAAAGAGACTGATAGAATTAATACTGGGCTTACAAAGAATAAGTTCTGGGGTCAATTTGTTCGACTAAAGGCGGTGCTCCAGCATGGCCACAGTCAAATGACTGAAACAAGTAAAAGAATAACAAAAAGAGAAAAAGTAGATTCTAAAAGTACCAAATGTACCAGGAGGTGGTATTAAACTGCACAAAGAATTAAAGCCCACCTACCAGATGAAGTCCAGTGGGATTCGAACTCAGAACATAAAGAGCTACAATGCTATTAGGCATTTGTTACAATTCTGCTAATGTACTGGACCTAGTGCGGTACTATATTGATCGTGGAAAGAAAAAGGTTGAAGTTGATTTTAGTTTCTTGTTCTTTCTTTCTTCTCTTTTTAAATTTAAACTAATTGAATATTATCTGGGGTTATTGATTAAAATGGGAAATAAATCTACACGCACGCACGCACGCACACACACACACACACACACACACACACTCTCTCTTTCTCTCTCTCTCTTCAAATGTTATTAAGGAATGGCTCCGGCATCAGTTTCAATAATTGAGGGTTCCAATTGTCCAACTTACAGAACAGATCGAATTCTAGTGCAAGTGGATGAGTTATCTACATGCTTGAACCATTAATGCAATCTCTAGGCAGAATCGGTATGACATTGTACTGATAAGATTGGATATTTGAATTGCAAATTTGGTAGAATTCTACACAGTTTCCACCGATATACTTTCACTTGGAAGGCTTGGTTTATTTAGGTCAATGGTTCTCAACCATTTTTTACTTTGTACTCCTTTGGTTCCTGTTTTACTCTACTGGACCCACATAGCCATTTTGAAGTTTTAAAAAATCCTATTATCATTGTCGTCGTTTAACGTCTGCTTTTTTTTTTTTCTTTATCATTGGTATAATCCGATCTAGAATACGTTTGCTAATTCTACCCAAGTCAGGCTAGGCGTATTGTTGGTTTGGCAAGAAAGTCATTCTTATGGTCCTTTAATGTGCAGTGTGGAGTTTTGGGATCATACGATTGTGTTCAATCTAATATTCCCAATTTCGAAATTAGTTCGTAGTGTCTATTCTTAATGTCACGCAGAGCCGATTTTTTATCAATTTTTATACTTGGTGTGAAGTTCCTTGGAGATTAGCCTGTCGTAGGTTTTGAAGGGCACAGAGTAGATATTTCCAGTTTTATCTGAAAGTATGTGTAGATTGGGATCATTCTTGAGACTAGCTATTGTTATTTGTAATTGATTCTGGAAGGCATTCCCATGGTTCGAATATTTAAGGTTTTTTATCATGCGTATCAAGTCCTTTTCAAATTTTGCAAGATCAGAGTGTGGTGGAGCGCTCCTGTAGGATTTTAAATTTAAATTTTCAGAGGTTTCAGCTTCAGTTCTATTGCCTATTCGGCTGGGTTCTTTCGTTATCCTTGAATTTCTGGACATATCGAGGTAAAATGCATGCCATCTAAGCCTATTAATAAACTCAACCAAAAGGACTGGCTATTGCAAGCACAAATATTGAAAAAAATATATTTGGCTAAATTTGAACGTACAACAGTTTAACATAATAGCAACGAATTGTATAAATACATAAAAATATTTTGTGTAGTGTAGAATTATTAGCAATTTATTGCACATAAATTTTAATAAAATCTTGTATGGAGCCCAGCTGAGAACCACTGATTTACATTGAGACTTTGATAGAATGTTCTCTGCAGTAGAAGTTGGACTTCTTCATTGAGAAGTGAACTTCTTAACTACTGAAAGTGTTTCTGTTGTGACCTTGAAACAGATATACATTCTCACCTTTTAAAGGTCTGTAACAACACTATATCTGTCTGATATAGAGGTGACTATATAGTAACAGACTTGTGTATAAGGTATTCAACAATAATCTTTCAGGTAAAGGTAACAGTATGATAGGTTTGCTTGTTCATTTAATGTCTGTTTCCAGGCTGGCGTGGATGAAATGGGGACTTTTTTGTGACAGTATTTTATAGCCACATGGCGTTCTTCTTGCCAATCCTTACCAGTTTTTGAAGTAAAAGATTTTTTTTTATTCCACTAGGTCTTTGCATGTGCAGACTGATGGACCATGATGTCAATAAGGAATTTAATAAATATTATATTCCTGTTTAGAAATAATACATTTTTAAATCTCTCAGAGAGATTTATGCAGTAGTGATACGATGAAGTAGTTGTATGCTGTCAACTTAATGTGACAATCCCCTGAAGGGAATAATACTATTGTTGGTTAGACCTAGGAAGCTGCACCGCTTCCTGTTGGCCATGACACATTTCCTGTGTCCTTTTGATGATGAGGGAGTGTTTTGCAATGACACTGATACCAAGCTGTATTGGTCCAAGTTGGGGTCCTTTCTCTTAAATAAACACCAGTGTTATGAAGGGAAGAGGAATGCATGCATCTGCAGCTGCTAGTCTTCCTTAAAAGAAAAAGTCCAGGCCTGCACATGTGAGCAGATGCATGGTCCACCTTGACCAGTGGTAGTGGGGGATCACAAACTGAAAGTGAACTTAATTTGGCTACTTTGGTTCATGTTGTCTTATCGATTAAGCTATGCTGATTATACACAAATTATCTAAATGAATTATAATTGTAGCTATTGAATTAAGTTTTGACTGATGTGAATATAATTCAGTTATTGTCATTTCAGTGAGCAATTAAATTTAACTAAAAAAAAAAACATCAGAAAAAAATTGCATTTAGAATTTTAAATCAGCCAATAAGTAAAGAAAAAGAATATTGCAAATGAATATCTAATCAATATTAATATTTTAAGTGTTTTACAGTTTGGCCTCTGTGTGTGTGTGTGTGTGTGTGTGTGTGTGTGTATGTGTGTATGTGTATGTATTAGGCATTTTAAAAGACATTCTTTGTATTGCAAACTTCTGTATTTCACTGTTTTTGAAACTAAGTTTAATAATTGACCCTCTTTTTTCTATTGTAAGGGAGATACTCTAGATATCTCACATTTGACTGTTTTGGAAATATGCCTGGAGTTGTCATCAAACTACCAAAGATGTCTTAGCCTCCTCCCTTCACACTTATTCTGTTTTAATTAAAATTCCAGAGTTGTCTCCCTTGCTTTATTTGACTAGAATTAATCATCAAGATATTTTTTTTTTTTTTGCTCCCCTCTTCAGATGTAAGTTTCATGAAGTTTTAATTAAAACTTCTGGGAGTTTCTCCATCAAATAATAAAGAAAATAATATAAAATGATAAAATATAGTGTCCACTTCATTATCTGCGAGTAGTTGTAATATTAGTTTTAATCAACGCTGCATTACTCTTTCCAGTCTCAGAGAATGACTAACAAAGGTCATGGCCACTCTTCTTCTTCTTCCTTTGACTAATTTGTATAAAAGAAAGACTTACTAGCAGACATTACTTCCATTCTCATGCCTAGTCAAGTTTTGTTAGTTTTTAGGACTTTATTATTTCTAAAATTTCTTTAAATGTCATAAAGCCACACTATGAGTTAAATAAAAATGTAAACGCTTTTTTTTTGTATGCTACTGATGCATGAGAGAAACTGGAGCAAGTCTCTTGATGGACTGTTTCATGGTTTGTTGACCATTCCTCAGAGAAAACTTACTTTGCTACCCTTCAACTGCAGGGGACCTTGGAGAAAGCCAACAGATGATTTGTTGATGGAAAATGGCAACATCACTGCTTGTAGATCAGCAATTTTTGGATGAGCATGAAACTACTCCTACCATATAACACACACACACACACACACACACACAGACAGACAGACAGACAGACAGACAGACAGACAGACAGACAGACAGACAGACAGACAGACAGACAGACAGACAGACAGACA
>NC_068981.1:2905446-2909574 GCF_001194135.2 Octopus bimaculoides | reverse complement strand
ATATATATATATATATATATATATATATATATATATATATGAGAGAAAGAGAGAGTTCTGTGTGAATAAATATTACAAATTAAATCTGGTATGAATTATTTCATACTTGCCATATCTCTTGTATCTCGTTTCTAGATTTGGTGATAATGACGCCATAGATTTCTAGCTAATTACAAGAAGTGGTTCCTCTTCCACTTTTATCTTCTCGGACACATGACACTAGATTAGAAATATTTTTGTTGGATAAAACTGTGTAAGATAGTAAATGCTTGGTTTTCTTCAGAATGCAACTGCATTAGTTTTGGTCTTGTTTGTTTTTTGTTTCTTTATAATTATAACCGGTCGTGCAAACCAATGTCATCTACCAGATTAGCTACTTGAACAATCAATCAATCTGTGAGTTGAATTTAACATTTTACAGTTGACTGAAGACATCAAATGAATTTGTTATATTTAGTCTTTGGCTCACTTTGGTGATTACATATCAACAGTTGGTCTGTTGTAGGTCTTGATACATACATACATACATACATACATGCATGCATGTGTGTGTGTGTGTGTGAGAGAGAGAGATCATTGTTTTCTCACATCCATTTTTTTTTCTTGATTGCGTGTGTCAGATAATTTGTTGTGGCAGATATTCTACAACCAGGTACCCTTCCTGTTGCCAACCCTCACCTGATTCCAAGCAAGCTAATAGTTTTCCTTGACCAGATGTGTTTTGCATGGAAGATTAGATAACATTACTAGGATGACAATGATTGTCATTTTACAAACCTCTCATTATGTTAAGACACGCACACACGTGTCTGTCTACCAAATTCACACAAAAACTTTGGTTGACCTGGGGCTATAAGGGAAGACACTTACCCAAAGTGCTGTACAGTGGAACCGGACCATATGCCTGTGCTTATATATGTAAATTGTGGCTCATTTTGCTTCTATGCAACCATGAATTGGATGGGAATTGATTTTGAAGCAGGATTTTATAGTTTTTGAAGTAAGGGAGTTTATATTCAACAGGTCCTCAAAAGCACAAAGTGTTTGACTATAATGTCAATATGGAATGTAAACACCATTACTATTTTGCTAAACTAATAACAGGCAAAGTATCAAAACACACACACACACACACACACAGAGGTAAATGTCTATGTAAAGGAATATACATGACAGGCTTCACTCAACAAATTCACTCACAATGTATTGGTCTGCCTGGTGGGTTAGCAGAAAACACTTGCTTGAAGGTGCCATGCAATGGAATTGAACCCCTCAGTAGAGAGAGATCTCCATGTCTGTTACGGGTTTGCTGATGTGCAGTGAGTCTGTTTTGGGACAAACAGGCATGAGACTACAGAGGCTGCATGAGAAGGCAGATTGGGTGTGGTGTCCTTGTTTCTTATTTTACTTCCTTCTTCTCTTGTCTGCAAGGATGGTCCTGCTGGCATCGTCAAAGGAGGCCAATGCAAGATGGACAGTGGGACGCCAGGTTTCCTGGTCATCATCATAGGCCAGGGTTCTCAATTGGGGTCCATATACAATTTTGTTGTCAAAATTTGTGCAATAAATTTTAAAATATTCTAATTTTTTTTATACAATTCTTAATAATGTATAATTCTAAAAATAGAGTAGGATTTTTAAACTTCAAATGGCTATGAGGGTGCACCCAAGTAGGAATCAAAGGGCCCATAGGCAAATAATGGTTGAGAATCATTATCATAAACTATTATCAACAACTTTCCATGTATATTGTCTTAGTATTGAAAATGGATCACTCTTTTCTGTCCTGAGATGCTGTTGCCATCAATATTCAATCTCTTTAATTTGTGTTTCACCATATTCACCCTGATTTCTCATACAGTTACCAGCTATGAATTGAGTGTTTACCTTGGTAATCATGTTCTTTCCATTCTCTGGACATTCCTAAGGAAGCAGAAGTTTTACTGTACCGAAATCTCTCCAGTGGTGCAGAGCTTTTTCATCTTTCCAGATGATCTTCAGGACTAGTCTTAGAAGCCTCATCATGAATATATGTAACTTTTTAATATAATATATATATATATATATATATATATATATATATATATATATATTATATTATATTTTGCCAAGTTTATTATAAATAACATTTAAACATGACGCTAATTAGAAAGACAACATTTATTTATCACCTGAAACAGTCTGCATTACTCTATGATTAAAACAGCTGTTTCAGATCAATCACCATGGAATTTCCAATCGCTTTCACTGGCACATTTGAAGTGTGTGTGTGTATTTACACACACACACACACACACACACACATTATGAAAAACTGTGACAACCAAAGTGATAAGATATTGGTTGCTAGCCTAAAAATTCTATCACTTAATCTTGAGACAAGATACTGTTAATCCCCTTCAGCCTGGTTTATTTTATGATAAATAATGGCTTTTGTACATAATGCAAATCATCTTTTTATCTATCAGCTCACAACATTGGGTTCAAATCCTTTACCAATTACGGGTGCCAACAGAAGAAACTTCTTTCCTATAAGGAATCTTGATTTATATCTGTATTATGAATGTTGAGGTTATTCCATGCTTAACATCTTAACATCAGTTTGTTGATATACAAACACCTTGTAGCCACTGGTACAATCTTGTTTCCTTGTTCCATTGAGAGTTGTCAGCTGGCAGAATCTTTAGAGTATTTTTTGGGAAAAAAAATGTACTTTGCAGTGTTTCTTCTGGCTGTTTACATTGTTTAACCGTTTAGCATTCAGATTTCTCTGTCGAATATGATGTTTATTTATTCATGATGATTTGAATGAATCATGCAACACCTTGTAGCTTTGAGACTTCAATGATGTGATTGTTTATTCTTAGAATGGTATTGAGTAAGAGGCCAGATGTGACCAGTTTGAAGGTAAAATAGGTAAGATATTTTGGCCGGGTATGGTCAGTTGAAATGCTAAAGGGTTAGATTGCACTGAGAACAGCATTGCTTTTCATACCCATGACTACCGAATTTACCAATTAGGAAGATTTACAGAGCCTCTTGATTTCTGTATTATCTCTCCAATATTTCCAATGTAATTGTTTTTGCCTTGTAGCTCAAGTTGAATTAAAAAAACAAAACAAAGAAACCCTATCACTATAATCTTGAAGGCATCAAAATAATATCCATATCTGTGACTCTTGTGATTTTGTGTGCTAACAATGGTACACCTCTCGTCCAGGAGTTAATGAAACAAGGCCTGTATCTAATGTTTAAAGGGATATTGGGATGATTGAGATATGAAGAGCGAATCCATCAGTATAACAAATGTTAATCAGTCTGGCAAAGATAAACAGATTAACCGAATACCCTTCAACACCTATCCAACAAACTAGAAGCACCACCGCTTGGCTAAGTCCAATCTAGAGTGAGGAATTTCCTCATAACAAGGAGCCATGATGAATTTCTAATGACATAATATTGTTTACTTTGGACCATCATCATCATCATCATCATCACCACCATTATTTTGTTTCAACGTCTCATAGTTTTGTAGCTCCACCCTAATAAACTCATATATGAGAATGTATAATAGGAAATTTTTCATATTTATTTTTCAGTCAAGTGATTGCTTTTCATTAATGTAATCATACATAATTCCCACCCGCCATGTTGTCACCACATCACTTAGTGA
Organism: Octopus bimaculoides; assembly: GCF_001194135.2. NCBI lineage: Eukaryota > Metazoa > Mollusca > Cephalopoda > Octopoda > Octopodidae > Octopus > Octopus bimaculoides. The sequence goes on along the minus strand of NC_068981.1, from coordinate 2,905,901 downwards.
TATGATTTTGACTTAGTTTAATTAAAGAAGGATGGTTTGATTGGAAAATATGCTTAGTTATATACTTAATCATTTTTCTTTGCTATAGATTTATAGTCATCATCATCATTTAATGTCTGTTTTCCATGCTGGCATGGGTTAGATTGGTCAGGAGCTGGTAAGCCAGAAGACTACACCAAGCTACACTGTCTGTTTAGGCATGGTTTTTATGGCTGGTTGCCCTTCCTAATGCCAACCACTTTATAAAGTGGCCTCGGTGCTTTTTACATGAGATCTAAATTAAAACCTTTCATTGAAATTTTCATACTAATTTATGTTCCAAACAATGGCAGTTATTTTACTAAATTCTTCGTTAGTTTTAAAATTATTTCAAACCAATGGAGTGTCTTTCATTAGAAATATTAACAAAAACGATTAAAGTGATTTGAATTAAAATCTCGTAAAAAAAACAAAAA
>NC_068981.1:2877542-2905234 GCF_001194135.2 Octopus bimaculoides | reverse complement strand
TTGTGGGTGTAAACTTTGATCTGAAAAATTCAACACGTATGTGTTACGCTGGAAGATGTTATGAGTAACAACGTTGATAATGAACATGTCATCAAATTGCTACAACGGGTGGGGGGCGGGGAAACTTGATATCGCATACTCGAATCACGTGTTGCGTAATGTTTGTAGGGAGGTGGTGGTAATAATGCACTAACATTTGTGGCGGTGGTGGTGGGAATGATACAGCTGATTTTATGGTGACTTGACACACGTGACTCTCCTGTTCTTAATGCTTCTAGGAGTCAACTGGGTCCGTTACACACCCTCTCTCAAAATAGTATCAGATTTTAAAAGAGATCATGTCACAGAAGTCGACTTTAGCACCGTTGATCAAACCTGGATAAACGAAATATTTCTGTCCTTTTTGTTCGTTTCCAGATATTTTTCTTTTTATCACTTTCAAAGAAATAGAAAATAACTTTCACTTTCCACGTGTCCTGTCGATTCTTAGTCCGCTTTCTCTCACTTATAACTGGATTTACTCCTTTACAATGTGGATGGCTTCAACCCACTTGTAAATATTTACATTTGTGAACGATAAAACAGCAAAAGCTGGTTATTTACGTAGAAATTGAAACCAGTCAAATCTCTCGAGGGATGTCTGCTAACAAACGTTGGCTTAACTTTTCAATGTAATAAGCCTTCAAATTGGGTTAGTGGGTGCCATTACGTTTGTTGTTGCTTTTGTCATCGTCCCATTTGTTAGATTTCATTTTGCCAACCTCATTTTTGTCGTTGTTCTTGTCACTTTGGTCACTTTCTTATCGTTGTTGTTGCCTTTGCATTTTTTTTATTGCTGTTGTTGTCATCGCGTTTATCATTTCTGTTGTCGTTGTCACCTTTTAATGTCGTCATCGCGTTTGTTGTTGCCGCATTGTTCTTAGCGCGTTGTTCTTGTCAACACGACAAAAGCAAAAAACAAAAGCAAAAGACGAACACACAGACAATACAGACACAATACATTCATTATCGAATACTTTCGTTCTTTAATATTTGCAAAATTTTCTTTAGAAAAGACAGCTCTGTGATATAGTTCAAGAAACATATCAAGTTTATGTAATAGTGGGCGGCGATGGTGAAGGGACTCGAATCAGGTGAAAAGAAAAAGAAAAGAAAACCACCGGAAATCAATAACTGATTTCATTTTGTTATTGTTTTGTGGTTTTAAGATATTGAATACGTGATTTTTACTTTCATTTTTTCTTTCCACATCCATATAACGTCATTATATAAATTGTTTCATTCTTTGTATAACAAGTTATATATTGTCACTTAGAAGCGACTTGAAATGTTTTTATTTTTTTCATTTATAGTTTATAAATACGTGACTATTTTCTTGTAACTTCTTCCTAGATAAAATCCACCCCCACCCTTTTCTGTGGTATTTCCGTTCACCCCCCCCCACTCCCGGTAAATGTGAAACAAAGCTTCGGCGTAAAACTAAAAAAATATTTTCTTTTCTCTATATATACATACAGCTGTTGTATATTACAACGTTCTGTAGAATTAAGTACTCAATACAAACGTCGAGTGTAGTAGTTTATTTAGCCTGTTATTCTGGAGATTTTACAGCGTCAATCGGGACAAAGACATCAGAAAGGATCCTTCAAACTGCCCAGGCCAAACTAGGGCGTGTGGTAAGCCTACCTTCTCTCTTTCTCTCTCTCTCTCCACACACGCGCGCACACAATTTTAAAAAAGTGGAGTTTTTTCAGCTGCACCACCTTGATCCCTTAAATTTTGGCGTGGATCTCGCAATGGGGCTCCACTTGATTGTGTGTGGGGTGTTTTTGGCCTTCAGGTTCAAGATATCGCCAACTTATTGGTAAATCTTATATCTCCATTTCACTTAGTTGCAAAAAGATGTTTTGTTTGAAGATGGGCACTCGGTTTTTCAAAAGCTTCCCTCAAGGGAATTCCCCAATATCTATTTCCATGATCAATAGAAAGTGCAACCAGTCTATTATACATATTTCATTCATCTGTCATTATTTTCTTCCTTGAGGTGATCCATTACCGAACTGTTGACATTAATGTTGTGCCATGACATTTCTTTCTATCCAGTTCTATATTTAAGAGATGAGGAATTATTATTTACATTTGACAGATATTTATCCTCATCTTGTTTGTTGTTAACACAACGTTTTGGCTGATATACCCTCCAGGTGTCTTAGGAATGAGAACCCAGGTTCGAAATTTCCCCAAGATATTTTACGATGTTATAATTAATTATTATTATTATTATTATTATTCAGGTCACTGCCTGGAATCGAACTCGGGATCTTGGGATTAGTAGTCCATGCTCTTAACCACTACGCCATATGCATAATGGTTTGAAATTTCCCCAAGACACCTGATGAAGGCTGGAGGGTATATCAGCCAAAACGTTGTGTTAACAACAAACAAGATGAGGAGAAATATCCATCAAATGTAAATAATGTACAATTTCTTTCTATTATTACACATTCCATCCACCCAAAATTGTTCAACACAAAATTCTTGATTTTTTTTTCTTTGTTTGAAGATTAAAGATTTATCCAACTCCATCATCAACAGTTTTATCAAGTTTATCATCATTGGGAAGTAATTTCCATGATATATCTCGGAAATATTTATGTCATGGTATTACAGTTTAAAGCAGTGGTTCTTAACTTTTTTAATATCTGGCCCTAATCCAAAGCTTGGATTTTTTTTATGAGACCCACACCAAGAAGAAGTAAAACAAGTCAAAGAAAAATGTATGATATTTATGAGGTCCTGGAAGCTGTGGTTGAGAATTCCTTGTTTATAATTAAATAGAACTTACTCTAACAAGTCCTCCTCATGATGTCACTGGGGCCTCCATAATGCATTAATCCTGCCCTACCCCTGCCAAAATAACTAAATAAGACAATGTATTTGTTTTTGGAAATGTTCCTGTTTTTTTGATGTTTTGTGTTTTCTTATACAACTACTTCTGATATGACCATCCTTATTTCTGATAAAGAATGGAATTTCAATAATAGTTAATTATTATCACTAGAACATTTTCAATAATGAAAGTATTGCATACTTTTTCTTTTCATATATCAATATTTAATGCCTGCAAAGTACTTGCACCCAGTACACTTTGTAAAGTGGTTGGCATAAGGAAAGGGGTCCAACTACAGAAACCTTGCCAAAACAGACTATGGAACCTGGTGGTGCTCCTGGCCTTGTCAGCTAATGTCACCCCCCCCCCCCCTGCCAGCGTGGAAAACAGATGTTAACTTATGATGATGAATACTTAATATTTATCCTCCTGTTTAATCATGCTTTTGATTGTCATTATCACATTTGTTGACGCTGATTTAAATTCATTTTCTTTTCACATTAATTAACATTAGCTGAACATTTTACTCTTGTCATAATACCATCTTGAATGTAATTCTTTGAGATGCATTCTATTTTCATCCAAGCCTTTTGTTGTCAACCATTAATTACATTTATAATTGTGATCATTGCTTAACCAACTATGGTAGTTTTTATTTTCACATGTATTTCACATCCAGTGCCATCTCAAGGCCAAAACAGGGTGTTCACATCTTCATGTCTCCTGGTTTGTGTTTCTTCTGCATATCAGCTGTCTGAGCTTGCTTAAGAGATGTCAAATCCACGTTAAAGATGAATGTGTCCCTGATGATGCACCTCCCCAGCCAAGTAAATCGGTTTCTATTCATGAAAAAGAAAATGTGACAGCTTGGAAAGCTGTTTATATGAAAATGCTGCAATTCCTGTTGCCAATTTAAAGATTGTCTTAAAGTTTATACAAAATCTGTTGTTCTGATTTTAATTAGAAAATTACATGATTCAAGGCATGGAATCATTTAATGTCAACATAATAATAAACATAAACAATGTTTTAATAATAATAATAATAATAATAATAATAATAATAATTATTATTATTATTAACTCTGCCTTTGCTAAGGTGGAAGTATTGTTTTCAGTTGTTTGTTTGTTTGTCTGTGGACCTGCTGGATGGATTCGGATGAAACTTTCAGGGATGTTTGGCCTTGTGACTGGCTCGAACTGATTAGATTTTAGGATCAATCTGATTCTGGACAAGGATTCTGGATTGTTTTTCCATTTTTTTTACTTAACTTTTGAGAGCGGTCGAGTTCATTTCTAGTATTCTCGTTTGTGAGAGCAGTTGAGTTTATTTCAGACGTTCTCATTTTAAAAATCATCTCCAGCCAAACGTTGAGAGGACGTTGGTATTGCCCTTGGTGGAGGTTTGCACTCTCTGAGTGCTCTCGTTATTATTGTTAAGGGATTGAACTGGCAGAAGGATTAGCAAGTTGGACAACTTGCTTGGTGGCATTTCTTCAATCTCTTTACATTTTGAGTTCAAATTCCACCAAGATTGACTTTGCCTTTTTGGGGTCAGTAAAAAAAAAGTACCGGTACCAGTTAAGTACTGGGGTTGATGTAATTGACTTACCCCCTACCTTATGCAAAAATTTGAGAGAATTATTAGTGTGGTTGTGTGGTCAGAAATTTGCTTGCCAACTACATGGTTCTGAGTTCAGTCCCATAGCAAGGCATCTTTGGCAAGTGCCTTCTACTGTAACCCCAACAAATTTGGTGAATGGAAAGTGAAAGCAACCTTGTGTGTGTGTGTGTGTGTGTGTGTGTGTGTGTGTGTGTGTGTGTGTGTGTGTGTGTGTGTGTATGTGTGTGTGATTTGTTTACCTCTAAGTACCTCAGTGGGGCAGCAGGAGACACCTGAAGAATATGTACCAGGCATTAAAAAAATGGATAGCAGGGTGGTTGATTTGACTAAACCCTTCAAATTGGTGCCCTGGCATGGCTGCTGTCCAATGATTGAAACAAGTAAAAGATAGTTATATACATTGTAACTTAATTCTTCCATTTGCTGTATATTGATAAATAATTTAATTTTCAGAGTAAGCAGAGCAGATCAGTTAGTAAAATTATTTGAATTTGAGTAAATATCTCTCTTAATCAATGCATTCATAATTATTTAATTTCAGATTGTGAGAAATATTTATTTGTGTTACATATGAATATCTACACATACATGTATCTAAAAACTAATTTGGGGATGGAGAAAAACAAGACAAAGCAATTTCACAAAGACTAATTATATATTGTTATCATTAGTGTTAGTAATAACTCCAGTAGATTTGGCAGATAGCTAATTATAGAGTTGGCAAGCTACTACAGCAGCAGTAAGCTAGAAGTCTGGTCAGTGAGTTGATAGTGCAGGTCATGGTGGGAGATAATCTGTCCAGAATGCTGACAGTGTCCTGTCGCTCACACAACGTTGTGACTGTTGTCAGACCCTCCTCAAACTATCCTGCCTGAGACCACCACTGTGATATAAACTTCCTGTTTCCACCCTTTTGATACTGACCTGTTTTTATGCACTTCCTATTTTAATGTGATCTACATTTAAAACTTTCCCTTGTAATTTCATGTTAACCCTTATGTTGTCATATTTCCATTGCAACACACAACTTCCATTCTACTCTGACTGAGCTCGTCTCTTGAGCCCTTTGTTTTTATCCCCATTGTCTTAGAGGACTTCTGAGTAGTCTCTTCTGATATCACTCATCAACTGCATGGCTCCACCTGTTGTCTGTAAGCCTTGCAACATGTCCGGTCAGAGAGAGAGAGCAAAACAAGGCAAGAAACATCTTGGAAGCCACATGTAGAGCACCCCCTCTTACTGGTGCCACACATAGAGCACTCTGTGCTCTCTATAAAGTGGTTAGCGTTAGGAAGGGCATCTGACCATAGAAACCACGCCAGAATAGACAATTGGAGCCTGGTGCAGCCCTCCAGCCTGCCAGCTCCTGTCAACCCGTCCAACCCATACCAGCATGGAAAACAGGCATTAAAGGATGATGAAACAAAAGGTAAGAATGTCACCATGGCAGTAATAAAAATGGCTTTGCATTGGGAACAACCTGACCCGAGAAAACCCCAAATGCTTGGCACCAAAATGGCATCAACTATGTCGTGGATGACAAACGATACCTATTGTAGGATGTCTCAGTTGGTTTGTCGCACTATTTGACACCGGCAGCAGCCATAAAATGTGATGAAATAAATATAGATGACTGCACGGCAGTGAATATGAGACCTTCATTGACTTTGTGACAAATGATTCAGTGAAACATAAGATCTTCATTGGTTTGTGATGAATGATTTAGTGAAATTTGAGACTGTCAGTGCTTTGTGATTTACTGGAATATCAAAACATCTCACTAAGAATATAATACAATATGTACAAAGGATGGGAGCTGTTATTGGTAGGAATTTCACGTCAGTTTTTCTTCTATGGGTTCTGTCCAGTCCATTGTAATCACACTGATTATTGCCATTACACCCACACAATGTGTGTGTCCAGAAATGTTTTTATTGGAAAAGTTTGAGATTTTAGCTTAAGTGGTTTATTTCTTCCATCACCAGGTGCATCATTAGCACCAAGGAAAAAAAACTGACACTCCGTCAACTACGAGGACGAGTGTTCCAGTTGATTGGTTCAACAGAACAGCCTGCTTGTGAAATTGAAGTGTAAGTGGCTGAGTACCCCACGGACACACTTACCCATAACATAGTTTTCAAGGAAATTCAGTGTGACACAGAATATGACAAGGTTGCCTCTTACAGGTACGACTCATTTTTGCCAGCTGAGTGGACTGGAGCAATGTGAAATAAAGTGTCTTGCTCAAGGACAGAATACATCACTGGGAATCATACGCAATCTTAGAATTTGAGCTGAATACCTTAACTACTAACCCCCCTACACACACATATCTTAATGGCTGTGCAACTATGTAATTTTGGGTTCAATCCTATTGTACAACACTTTAGGGAAATGTCTTCTATAGTCCAAGGTTGACCAAGGCCTTGTGAGGGGATTTTGTATATTGTGTGTGCATATATATATATATATATATATATATAGTGTGTGTGTGTGTGTGTTCATGTCGTGTCTTGATATTGCACATAGATTGTAAATAGGTGTCATCAAAGTACAAGCAGTGTTATTCATTTGCTAATCTTCTGGAAAACATGTCCAACCATTGTGCAGTTTCTATTAGAAGGACTAGGGTAAATATTAACTTATATGGAAATGGGTAGGGTTGGTCACAAAAAAAGTATCCCACTATCAAAATCCTCCCTCAACAAATTTTGTCTGAATTGTGTGAATATTAAACGAATGACATACAACATTAACCCTTTTGTTACCAACCAGCTCTGGCTCTGAGTACAAATGTCTCATTTTCATAAGTTTTAAATTAAAATATTCCACCAAACCTTAGTCACAATTTATGTTCCTAACTCTAGCTGAAGTTATCTTACTAAATTCTTTGTTATATTTAAAGTAATTGAAAGAAACACAGAGCATCTCAAAATAATTAGTCATGAAAGGGTTAATGTATTACATCAGCTTTTGCATGCTTGCATTGGTTAGATGGAATTCATTGAGGCTGATTTTCTATGGTCAGCTGCCCTTCCGATTGCCAACCTTCACTTGTGAGGTAATATTTCTGTATTACCAGACATGTTTTCGCAGAATATTAGAATGGCAGCTTCTTCATGATTGAGATGCTCATTTTACATCTATCACACAATGTCAAGAGAAAGAAATGCATACAATTTATGCACCCTCACACAACCCATACAAACACACACACATAAGGCTTCTTTCAGTTTCTGTCAACCTAATCTACTTATAAAGCTTGGGTTGGGCAGGGGCTAGAGTAGAAGACATTTGCTTGCAATGTCACACTGGGGCTGAACACAAAAATCATGTGGTTGGGAAATGAACTTCTCTTCTACTCTAGGCACAAGGCCTGAAATTTTGGGGGAGGTGGCCAGTCAATTACATCGCCCCCAGTATGCAACTGGTACTTTATTTATCGACCCCAAAAGGATGGAAGGCAAAGTCGACTTTGGTGGAATTTGAACTCAGAACATAGACAGATGAAATACTGTTAAGCACTTCACCTGGCGTGCTAACGATTCTGCCAGCTCCCTGCCTTGGGAAATGAACTTCTTAAACTACACACACACACACACATTATCATCATTTAACATCTCTTTTTCCATGCTGGCATGCATTGAACACATACACACGAGAGAGAGAGAGAGAGAGAGAGAGAGATAGAGATAGAGAGAGAGAGAGAGAGAGAGATAGAGAGAGATGCTTCAGATCGAGATCAGAAATGTTTTCTTGCAAGTCTTTCCACTCAAAATGTTAAAAGTTAATTTTGAGAAATTTGAAAAAAATTTTCTGCCAATCTTAGAAATATCGATTGTGTTTTTGCTTTTTTTTTTTAAAAATATCTTAGCAAATATTCCTTTTGTTAAACTGTATTTTTTTCTCTTTTTGTCATTGCAGGTAAGATGATAAACATTACTACTGCTGCTGCTGCTGCTGCTACCACTGTTGATGCCCCTCTAAGGTTAATATACCAATAATATACTTACTGTTTCCTTGGTCTATCTGGTTTAATGGTGACAATTGTTTGGTACAATAGGCTGAGTGTACCTCTGTTGTCTTTCACTTATCCGACCCACTAAAACTAGGTGTCTCTGTTGTTTGCATTTAAATAACTCTTAAATGTAACTTGAAACAACAATGAAGAGAAGATCGTTCGATTGGGAATTGTCGTAACTCTCTGCCTTATAAATCCAGATAATGTGTTTGTGTGTACAAGTGTGGATGTATGTATTCATGTATATGCAGTTGTATGTATGCGTGTACATGTATGTAGATCTATATGTGCATGTATGTAGTGTATAGGTGTATGCATGCATGAGTATCCAGTTATGGGCATATTATGAATGTAGGTACAGGCATGGCCTGGTGGTGGTTAAAAGAGTCTGTTGCAATAAGGTGGCACCATTTTCAATAATGTGGCATGTCATCTTGGAGCGTCTTTTACTGCAGCCTGGTTGGAAAAGTATTTTCGATGTGTCTGGAGTCCTGCAGTAATGTATTCACCCAAGTAAAAGCATAGAGACATGAGGTTCTTTACCTCCAAAAACCTTATTCAAGCAAGTAATTAAGTCCCCTCATGTTGAACTGGTAACCATGTTAATTGGTAGCGGTGGCAGCATGACAAACAGTTTGAAAAGCATAACACAGCAGGCATATTAAATAGGCAATGCTATAATATTGTGAATGCTGTATTTGGGTCTTAGTTTTGGCTAAACCAGTGGTTCTCAGCTGGGGTTCTGTGTAACCCTGTGTTGTTAAAAATGATGTGCATTAACCCTTTAGTGTTCACATTATTCTGCCGTAATTAATGCTTTTTTATCCACATTATTTTGAACTAATCATGCATTATCTCGTCGCTATGAGATTTTGATGAGGTAGCTGTTAATTTTTAAAACGATATTGTAGGGTTAGTGTGAGAGACCAGATCTGGCCAGTTTGAATATAGAATAAGCAGAATACTTTTGGCCGGATATGGTCAGTTTAAATGCGAAAGGGTTAAACTGGTTCTTAACCATTTTTTTTACTTATGGATCCCTTTGGTTATAGTTTTACTCCAGTGGACCCCCGTAGCCAGTCGGATGTTTCAAAATTAGCTTTATAGGTACTTCCTTCAAAATTGCTATTTTGTTTTCAACTCATTCACTTGTGTAGGTGTGCAATAACATCCCCTGAGAGAACATGGTTCAGTGGTTAGAGTAATGTTGAACTATGTCAAGCATTAAAGAAAGAAACCTAGTTGTTCCTTGTGATAAATACATCTGGACCCCTAAAATACTAGTGTAAACCCCCACCCCAACCTAATTTATTACTTTGCTTGCATGAACGCCAAAAAACTGTATATGAACCTTACAGGAGGTTCTACAATACACAAAATATTTTAACAATTTTTTTAATACAATTCCTAATAATATTTAAGCATAAAAATTTTCTTCTATTCTTTTACTTGTTTCAGTCATTTGACTGTGGCCATGCTGAAGCACTGCCTTTAATCGAACAAATTGACCCCAGGACTTATTCTTTGTAAGCCTAGTACTTATCCTATCGGTCTCTTTTGCTGAACTGCTAAGTTACAGGGACGTAAACACACCAACATCGGTTGTCAGATGATGGTGAGGACACACACACATGACGTGCTAGTTTCAGTTTCCATCTACCAAATCCACTCCTAAGGCTTTGGTCAACCTGAGGCTATAGTAGAAGACACTTGCCCAAGGTGCCACACCGTGGGACTGAACCTGGAACCATGTGGTTGGGAAGCAAGCTTCTTACCACATGACCATGCCTAGGATTTTTTTAAACATCAAATAGCTACAAGATCCACCTGAGTAAAACTAGAATCAGTGGAATCCATAAGCAAAAAATTGTTGATAACCAGTGAGCCGGATTATAAATTGGTAACTTCCTACAGATCTTCTGTACTGTCTTCAAGTTCTTAAGGAGTGTGTGGTGTGTTTGTGTGTAGAGATTTCTACCTTCTTTAAAATATTTAGAGGAAGGAAAAATGTCAGACTGTTTTATTTTTAAGGTGTCATCTTGACACCTCATCATCACTATTTTTTTCATGTCTTACCAGTTCTACCCCAGCCACTCCCACCCTCTCTTCTATAATGTGAGTTACCTTGTAGCTCCAGTATAGCAAGAAACCTATTCTGTTCTGGCCACTTCCATCATGCTTTAACTCCTCATCTCCTTGTGTAAAAAAAGGTCACCAACTTGACTGCAGCCCTTCTCAGTTGAAGCTGGTCTTAGTCTTGCAAGCTACTTAATTATCCTCACTCGTGTTGAAGGGCATCCAACTGTAGAAACCCTGCCAAAGCAGATATTGGGGCACCATGCAATCTTCAGATCTACAGGGTCCTCTCAAACCATTCAACCCATGCCAGCATGGAATATGGACATTAAATAAGAATTGAACTCTGGTTATAGATTGTGGTTACTGTGAGATTTACCTTCTACTTTTTCATACTTGTATTCCAGCTAAATTACATGATTGGTGTCTGTGGTAGGGTTTGGAATTGGTGAAATGAACCATAAATCTATCAATCTAACCATTTAGTCACTGTGTTTGTCTTTTAAGGTTTCAAACCATTTTTATTTTCTTCTTTGTGTTCTTTTTCTTTTTCTCTTTTGAATTGGGCAACTATATTTATTTATCTCTTCCAGGAAGTAATTGAAGAACATTTCGGTGGTACATTTATTTGTGACTCCTATCTATTTATCATTAAAAAAAAAAAAAAAATAATACTAATCACTTGTTTTTAATGGTATCTTTTGTAACATGTGTCTCTTCTGGCAGGGAGAAAGAACTCTGCTTTTTCCTAACATCAATACACAAAAGATTTGGCAGTGATTAATGTTTTTAAATATTTAACAAGTAAATGTAGCTTAATGAGGGAGGGAAAGTTGAGAAGACTGGTAATGGATGTAGGCAAGGGGTACAAAATGAATAGCAAAATGTGATGGAGTGGGGAACTATATAGACTGGCTGGTTATTATAAAAACCAACATGTGCGTAAAATACTCTTAAAAATCTCTAAATAGAATGAATCTAAGAATCACATCTACAACACCAAATAGTGTGTAATTTTATCTAAATGGTTTTGGTTGGCTTTTCTCTCTATCTCTCTCTCCCTCCCTCTTTCTCTCCCTCTCTCTCTCTCCCTCCCTCTTTCTCTCCCTCTCTCTCCCTCTCTCCCTCTCTCTCTCTCTCTCTCCCTCTCTCTCTCTCTCTCCCCCCCCTCTCTCTCTCCCTCCTACCATCAATATCAATTATTATTAATCTGTATACTTATTAATAACCACAAGACTATGTAATATTGATCACCTTTGACTACGAACAAGGTCATTTCTTACAGAGAAACATAGTTGGGATACAGCCGTGATTTATTTTACCGATATCTAGAGTTATGGAAGCCACAGTTGGTTCTGCTAGGATTTGATCAGAGGAGGACAAGGTCAAATACTTAAATAATATTTATTTGATGCAGGTATGAATGTGTGGTTAATAAGTTTGCTTCACATCATCATCATCATCGTTGTTATTTAACGTTTGCTTTCTATGCTAGCATGGGTTGGATAGTTTGACTGAGGGCAGGCAAGCCAGAAGGCTGCACCAGGCTCCAATCTGATCTGGCAGTGTTTTTACAGCTGAATGCCCTTCCCAATGCCAACCCCTTTGAGAATATAGTAGTTACTTTTTACGTGCCACTGGTGGAAGGACGCATAATCTTAGCCCGCGCCCTCTCTAAACCTGCCTTCCAACAGTGTCGTGTTAGTTTCTGTTCCAGCAGCCAGAGCTGACCAACTGTTTGGTGGTACGAGCCTTTGCGTGTTCTTCATTAAGCTTGGCTGTCACTTGCATGTGCATATGACCTGGTGGCAAGTACACTTTCGCTAAATGTTTTAAGGTGCCCATGTAGTTGTGAGCAGACAGAGACAACCTGTCAGTTGTCTCACCTTTGATCCAATGGAACATTGAGGATGTAACATCTAGAGCAGTTGTTCTCAACCAGGGGCCATTTGGACCCTTGGGTCATATAAAAGTTTTGGAGCGAAATGCTTTGCAGTATTTCGTCTGCCACTACATTTTGAGTTCAAATTCTGCCGAGGTTGACTTTGCCATTCATCCTTTTGCGGTTGATAAATTAAGTACCAGTTGTATACTGCAGTTAATCTAATTGACTGGCCCCCTCCCCCAAAATTTCAGGCCTTGTGCCTAGAGTAGAAAAGAATAGTATTTTGAGAGGCCCCTGAAAAAATTTTGCTTTAGAAGTATGTATTGGTACATATTGCAAGAAACAGCCGGGTTTCTTTCCCTAACATTTTACATAGTTCAACCTACACAAGTCAATGTGTGGGAAACAAAATAGAGATTTTGAAGGAAGTTTCTATGCAGGTAGTTTTTAAACATCAAATGTCTATGAGGTGGAGGTGGGGGTTCCACCAGAATACAACAATAATCAGAGGGGTCCATAGATAAGAAATGATTGAGAACCACTGATCTAGAGGAAGAGAGAGCTGCTCCAATGCTTTGCTGGTTCTTATTTTCCGCTGAGTAGGGCTGAAAGGCAGTGTGAAGTGGTGTGTTTTGTTCAAGGAGGCAATGCGCCACCTGGTCTAGGACTTGAACTCTCATGATCTTATGGCTGTGAGCCCAACTCCTTAACCACTGGGCCATGTGTCTTCTTCATTTACTGGCACTCAGAGGGTTCTAGTTGCCCTGATCAATGGAACAGCCTCCTCATGAAATTAGTGTGCAAGTGTCTGAGCACTCCACAGGTTGGTGTACCCTTAACATAGTTCTCAGGGAAAGTGCAGCACCCTAACCACTAGAAGATGCACCTTCACAGAGAGAAAGAGAGAGAGAGAGAGAGAGAGAGAGAGATATGAAATAACTTATTTCTAACAATGCAATTTAAAGAAGATAAAGCTATAAATAGTAGTGTATGGAATGTTGGATTAAAACCCATTGAATGATAAAAAAATAGGTTTTTTTTTTTTTTTTAGCCCAATATCCTATATGCTATTATTTATAGCCTTAACTACTTTGAGTTCCACTGTTAAAAATAAGTTACTTCCTTTCATCAAGATTCCATGTTAATTTATATTTCCATACACCAGCTTTAATAATGACAGATATTTCACTAAATTCTACATTATTTTCTGGAACAAAGGCAGTATATCTCAACAGAGATGTGATGACTAAAGGGAGAAACTTGTTTAAATTCATTGTATTGCATTGTATCTCTGTTCAGATTTGATTTATAAATATGAATTATTGAGAGAGAGAGAGAGAGAGAGAGAGAGAGAGAGGTGTGTGCGTGTATTTATAGCAAGCTCTGATTCACATGCAAGAATGTGTATGTGTGTGATCATAGTGGTAAAAAGTCTGGCGAATATAAGGAACAATAATTAGTATATATCAGTTACTAGAATACTGTTATTAGTAGCGTGTTTTAATTCTAGTATTGCTGTAGTTCTATTTTGTCTGCTGAACTTTTAGACTCAGCCAAAGCTATTAACGATTTTCTCTCTTTGTTTTTTTTTTTGTTAATGTTTCTACCACTGTTCATGATTACCCATCAATTATTTACTTAGCCAATGGGCCTAATTACTTTCAGCTGGCAAATAGGTTTTTTATTCTTCAATAAATCCCATTCCTTGACCAAATAAACTGAAATGTACATCATCATCATCACACTACCATCATCATGATCACCATGATGATGATGATGATGATGGCCTCCTCCCCATCATCATCTCAACCACCTCCATCATCATCATCGTCATTACCACCATTATTGTCATCTTGATATCAACTAACACCACCACCACCACCATCATGATCAGTGGTTCTCAACCATTTTTTGCCTGTGAACTCCTTTTCCTATTTTTACTCAACTGGACCCCCCATAGCCATTTGATGTTTAAAAGAAAATCCTATTTATATAGTTAAATATTATTAGAGATTGTATAGAAAATTGTTAGAATATTTTGTGTATTTTAGAAGTGTAACCAATTTATTGCACAAGAATTTTAACAAATTCTTATGTGGACCACTAAGGGTTGTGTGGACCCCAATTGAGAACCACTGGTCATGATCATCATGTTGATGCCAACCACCACCACCACCACCATTGTTATCATTACCAGCCTATGTTGGGTGGGTTGTCAGAGTCTGCATCGTCTTTCACTTTCACAGCAGCAGATAAAACTGGTTGAATTTGATGATGTGCATTGTGCATGTCCTGCAGAGTGTGGACTGGATATATTTTATCAAACCACTAGCATATCCTAGAGTGTATGTTTCTTCAAGTGAGAAGAGGTAACCCCCCCCCCTCTATCCTGTGTCAGTTCTTATTTTGAGTTACTACCTGTTTAGACCTGTAGCTCAAGATGTAATTTCCAGGGGTTACATCACGATCATACTTTCTATTTTGTCAAGTTTTCCATGGTTGGATGCCCTTGCTTTCACCAACCACTTTACGCAGTGTGCTAGATGTAATTTGTTATGCTGCCAGCCCAGGAAAGACTGTCTTATGTTAGGATTTCTTCTTTGCTGTAGGAGTGGATTCAAGTCAATGAGTAACGACCAACTACACTGCTGTCTGGATAATATCATCTGTAGAAGGCATACCATAACAAATGTCATGTGTATCAATGTCGGAGTTCTGCTGTAGCACAGGGAGCCTCACATCAGAGGGAACCTCACATCAGAGGGAACCTCACATCAGAGGGAACCTCACATCCCCTGTGCATTCCACGAGGCCACCGTTTGTGTCCCCTCACAATTCCTGTCGTGCACTGTTAACAATGTCTGATAAGGGAGATTACTCCCTATTTATAAAACCTGTACCACATCTCAGAATATCATACATGTGAGGAGGATGACAGTTTCCTTCAGCAATATCTATGTAGCCATCTGTCTTTCTAGCCATGTATCTATCCATTCATCTAGCCATCTCTCTTACTGTTGTCTCTCTGTACACACACACACACACACACGTATTTAGATAACCTTTTAAACTTTGATATATAATGGCAACTTTAATTCAAGGGTCCCTTTTGTGTGTGTGTGTGTGTGTGTGTGTGTGTGTGAATGTTGAAACTTGTGGAAGCAAAAGAGAAATTACAGGAAGAACCATCCAACTCGTGCCTGAACCCTGACATTAGTAACACACAAACAAAACCCACTAAACTAATTCACATGCTGCCAAGACTAAATCAAGTGTCCAGTTTCCAACTTCATTCTACTTACATTCGAATGCCCTTAAGCACCACAGCTAGCTCTTTTCCTTCTCTACAGAAGTCAATACTCCAAACAATATGGAGCAGTTACACCTGCAATTTGAAACCAGTTTATTTGGAAATTTGGGAAGCTAATTAGAACCTACACCAGTGTCGCATAACCAGCCCACTCAAAAGTACCTTGGATCGTAGGGCGACATGCCATGCTTGAGGAGACCTATTGAGTCAAGTACATCAACATCAATATCAAATGGAAATTGTAGTTGTGACCCCCATGCCAGTAGCACGTAAAAAGCACCATCCGAACGTGGCTGATACCAGTGCAGCTTTGACTGGCTTCCATGCCGGAAGCACCCACCACACTCTCGGAGTGGTTGGCGTTAGGAAGAGCGTCCAGCTGTAGAAACCTTGCCTGATCAGATTGGGGCCTGGTGCAGCCTCCTGGCTTCTCAGACCCCAGTCGAACTGTCCAACCCATGCCAGCATGGAAAACGGACGTTAAACGATGACGACGATGATGGCAGTTGAGGTGGAAAGTCTTGGGTTTTTAAGCCTGCAACTGGATTCAGCAATTCCTTTACAGTTACCTGGATTTAATGAGAGGTGGGCAATGGTTCGTGAATTGGAGATGGAAGCAGAGAATACTTAATCAAAGATGGCAAACACCTGCGAGAGGAAGACCAAAGCTAAGTGCAAAGAACAAACGCTCAGTAACTGATGCTACATAGTTAGTGGTTACAGCTGCATTTACTTTGGTGGCCACATTTACATTGGGTGGTGGTGGTGGTGGTGGTGGGGAAGCATGATGCATTTCAAAAGAACACAAAACATTTCCTAGTTGTCTCAATGCTGCTTCCCTGCTTTCCTTGAAGGAGAGATTCTGTTGGAAGATGCCAAAATTGTGATCTCCAGTCAACAGCTAATGAAAGGAGTGCCCTGCACTGAAGGCTGGTATGAAGTATTTACATATCAGAACAGCTGCTAGAGAATGCTGTCTGGGAACAAGTGGTCCATTTCTGTTATCATCTGTGACCAACCAGTCCTATATCACAGCTACTTCTAAGCAACAATAAGTTATTGTCCTTCAGACATTGATGAGAGAACTTTTTAATTCGACTTTAAGTATCATCTTTTGCTGGTGTTGTAATAACTTTTGCTTTGAGAAATCCACTTTCAAATATTTTTTCAGCTTATTAATGTATTTTCATTAATTGCTTTCTAGACCATTAGACCATCTTTTAAAACTTTAAACTCTAATTTAGAACAATGGCGCCAAAATTATTTGGATCTCGATTAATTCCTCTCTCCTCCCCTATTTCTATTCTATTAATTAAAAACCAGCCTCGTGAATAGCAGTCTGAACTACACTCTGCAAGATAACAACTCAAATAAAATTCAATTGAGTAACAATTAATTTCACGATCCATTCCAAATGCTATTAATCACCGAATAACCCCACCCTCACCCCACTTCTTTAAGATGAAGAAAATCACTCATTTAGATGATGTTCATTTAATGTCATACAATTCTTCGTCAAGTAATTATCTATAAAACTGTGACCTTCTTCAACTTCAATAGTTTGGGCTGGACACAACCATTATTTTCAGTCATGTTGCTTCCAGTTTGTCTGTCTGTCTGTCTGTCTGTTGGATATTTCAGTGGCATATTGGTAATGAAACACCAGTGGTAATAATTAATCAATTTTTACTCCATGAATTCATTAATTTTTATGTCTGTTTTTCTGTGCTAGCTTGGACTAGATGAAGAAGATATTGCTTTACATGCATTGTTTTATGTCCTTCTTATTGCTAGCCCATACCTGTTTTTTCAACCATTTTCCCAATTACAAAGATGGCAAATAATTTGTTGTCAGAAGAACTAACAACTTTACTGCTTCTTACTCAGATTTTGGAAGGTGAGTAAATGTGTAGACACACATGCAGGCATGTGATAGGCTTCTTTCAGTTTCTACCTACCAAATGCACTGACAAGGCTTTGGTCAGCTAAGGACTGTAGAAGACATATGCTGAAGGTGTTGTGCAGTGACTGAATGCGAAGCCATGTGGTTGGAAAGTGAACTTGACTATGCAGCCTTGCCTGTGCTTCTCTGCCTCCCCCTCTCTCATATATATACATATGTACACACACACACACATATATAGCACAGTCTGTAAAGTGGTTGGCATTAGGGAGGGCATCCAGCTGTAGCAACCATACCAAACCAGACTGGAGCCTGGTGCAGCTCTCCAGTTTGCCAGCTCTAGTCAAAACGGCCAACCCATGCCAGCATGGACAACAGATGTTAAATGACGATGATGATAATGATATAAACTAGTTGAGTCACTTAGTTATGCTCAGGTACTGGAGTTTAGGTCTTCAGGAGGTTGGAGCAAAAGGGATAATTCTTCTCCTGAACGTTAGCAGCTGGCATCTATCCATCTTGTGCAAGGTCTGTTGTACCAAATGAGATCATTTGAAAGCAGGAGCTGTAGATATTATTTCAACCATTATAGAAATCAAGTCCAATTCATAGAGCATAACTGAATATTTTTATAAGTGGAAACAAATTTAGATGGAAAACAGAGAAAGATCAGGTTCTACTGCCTGTGGTTGTGAAACTGCATGCTAACCTTTTGAAAATGGGATTTTTAAATGAGGCCTAATAACTACATTGTTACAATATACAATATCTATATAGTGTTACACAAGAGAGATAAACGAGTGTGTTTGTGATTGGTGGGGAGAGAAGATAGTAACAATTAGCATGAAATGGAGAAAGGAAAAATTCAACCATTCCATTACAACCTCATCTTTCCTTTTGAATCCAGTCTGATTTAACCCAGGGGGTCTTTGGTGGACCTGGAGTTGTGTGCAAATTTGAGGAAACAGTCATTCAGAAATGGAGGTGATGTTTTAAGACTAACAGATAAATATTGATTTCAAATTTTGAGTGTGAGGCCAACTATTTTGAGGGAGGGGATAAATTGATTCCATCAACAACCCCAGCATTTGACCCTGAAAAAATGAAAGGCAATGTTGACCTTTGAAGGATTTGAATTCATAACATAAAGACCAATGAAATACTGCTAAGCATTTTGCCCAGTGTGCTTCCGATTCTGCCTGCTTGCTGCCTTGCAGATAAATATTAACACTCATAATGTAAGTATGATGCTGTTAAAATTAAGATGATAATATGTTTTTGTTTAGTGTAATCCTTATGCTTTCTAAGAACATTAGTTTTGATTACTGCATATAGAATACTAACTGTTCGGCTTAACTACTTAACTACCACTTACGTCAATATCCTCATTATTATTATAGCACTCGATTAAACATCTGCAGTATAAAAGATCAACACAGTTTATAATAGTTGTAATCACCCCTGTACATGTACTTTGCCTCTTTGCCATACCCCCTGAAATGCCATCTCACTTTCCATTCCCAGCGGGTGTGGGCACCCCAGGTTGGGAGCCCCTGTTTTAGTTCAATGGGTATTATTAAAATTGGTTGCTAAGTGACTGGTTTATAATTAGCCTAATGACTAACTAACTTCATTGTGTAAGATATCAAATGTAGATGAATGACATTTAACAAAGAACTTGACAAAACTTTGTCAGTTTTTCTCCTCCATATTTAAGGAATTATTTATCATTGGAAGAATTGTACTGGAAGTTTGTATTGAATGTAGAAGTTGATATTTAGAGTGAGTGATCTTAGGTGAGTTTTCACACACTTAAGTACAACAAATGTCATTCTGCAATGAACGGACTGTTGAAATTTGAATAGAGAATGTCACAAGTAAAATAAAGCAAGGACAAGTTGTTTAAGAAATGATTTAGTATTTGGATTGTTGATATATGGCGCTCACGTAATCGCACTCTGAGACTGTCTGATGTGATTGGCAACTGGCCTTATTTGTTTCATAGAAATATGTGTTGATAAAATATTTGTTCAAAGGCAGAGACATACCTGTGTGATTGAGAAGCTTGCTTCACTAACGTGGGGTTTCCAGTTCAGTCCCACTGCTTGGCACTTTGGTCATACACTTTCCAATATAGCTCTGGGCCAACCAATGTCTTATGAGTGAATTGGGTTCACAGAAACTGTGTGGAAGCCCATATATGTGTATGTTTGTGTTTCTTTCTGTTTGTATCCACCCTTCCCATCATTTGACAACTGTGTAAGTTCGTTTACATCCCTGTGACTTAACGACTCAGCAAAAGAGACTGATAGAATATGTACCAGACTTGAAGCATTACTACTGGAGTGGACTTGACTGAACCTTTCAAGGTAGTGCCCCAGCTTAACCACAACCCAATGACTGAAGCAAGTAAAAAACAGATTGCTGCCCTGTCAGTGGCTTTGCCTCACGTCCAGCATTGACTTGGAATTTATAGGCCTTTTATGTTTGGCCCTTTTGATTGCAACCCTTTTTGAGACCAACCCTGAGATGTGCCCCTCTTTTTTTTCAATAGAAACCTCTTGTTTTTAAGTGATCTGCTTTTATAACATTCTTTTACTTGTTTCAGTCATGTGACTGTGCCCATGCTGGAGCACCGCCTTTAGTCGAGCAAATCGACCCCAGGACTTATTCTTTGGAAGCCTAGTACTTATTCTATCGGTCACTTTTGCCGAACCACTAAGTTACAGGGACGTAAACACACCAGCATCGGTTGTCAAGCGATGTTGGTGTGGCACAAACACGGACACACAAACATATATATATATATATATATATATATATATATATACATGTATACGACGGGCTTCTTTCAGTTTCCGTCTACCAAATCCACTCACAAGGCTTTGGTTGGCCCGAGGCTATAGTAGAAGACACTTGCCTAAGGTGTCACGCAGTGGAACTGAATCCGGAACCATGTGGTTGGTAACTACTTACCACACAGTCACTCCTGTATAAAGATACATATATATATATGTATATATATATATATATATATATATATATACACACACACACACGACGGGTTTCTTTCAGTTTCTGTCTACCAAATCCACTCACAAGGCTCTTGTTGGTCCAAGGTTATAGTAGAAGACACTTGCCCAAGGTGCCACACAGTGGAACTGAACCCGGAACCATGTGGTTCGTAAGCAAGCTACTTACCACACAGCCACTCCTACGCCTATAGAGCAAAGATGTTTTGATAAATTCTGTGTTATTTTCAAAATTTATTGAACAAAAGGCAGTGTATTTCATCAGAAAAATGGTAATGAAAGGGTTAATGATTTTTCTGAAGATGGGCACAGGCATGGCTGTGTGGTAAGAAGTTTGCTTCCAGACCACATGGTTCTGGGTTCAGTCCCACTGTAAGTGTCTTCTACTATAGCCGTAGGCCAATCAAAGCCTTGTGAGTGGATTTAGTAGATGGAAACTGAAAGAAGCTCATCATGTGTGCGCGCGTGTCTCCCTACCACCCGTTTAGCAACTGGTGTTGGTGTTTACATCCCTGTAACTTAGCAATTTGGCAAAAGAGACCAATAAAATAAGTGTGTGTGTGTGTGTGTGACCCTTGCCACTGCTTAATAACTGGTGTTTGTGTGTTTACATCCCCATAACTTAGAGGTTCAGCAAAAGAGACCAATAGAATAAGTACCAGGCTTTACAAAAATTAGTACTGGAGTTGATTTGTTCAACTAAAATTCTTCAAGGCAGTGCCCCAACATGGCCACAGTCCGATGACTATAACAAGTAAAAGACAAAAAAATGCCCCAGTATATCTACATACAAAACTTTTTCCATCTAAACACATCTCATTTGATGGCATATAAGACTCACTCTTCTCTCCAAAAATGTCTCAAAAAATTTCCCATGGTCCTACATGTGAAGTGGAACCCATATGCTAATATTGCATACTTTAACCCATTAAGTCCCAGAGTTCTTAAATTTCTGAATATTACATTTAAATTTTTACACATGATTGAAAATAGGTTAAAATGAAAAAATTAATTATTAAAAATCCTTTACTTCAAGTAGAAATGGAAATATTTAATGTCCTATAAATAGGATACTGAGACAATGTGGTATAGCTTATTTAATAGTAAAGATTGTTTGCCAACATAACATGGCAGTCCTGGTTTAGGATTAATGTTGCTGTAATTTAGCCCCAGGCCTGGTTCAGGACGAATGTAGCTGTAATATAGTCAGCTAGAGATACAACACAGATCGTGTCGTATCTCCAGCTGGCTATATGACATGATCTGTGTCCTTTTATTTTCAAACAAGGGAATCTAGCACCTCCACTCAGCTCTAAACAATATCTGTATTGCGATTTCCAGGTTATTTTCCTTCATCAGCACAGAATAATTGTTCGGCTGCCAAGTTCCCGTTCGAAATATATAGTTTTCAAAGTGACAACTAGTCACTGATTTATAAATTAGAAAATTACTATTACAGTAACATTCATCCTAAACCAGGACTGCCATGTTATGTTGGCAAACAATCTTTACTCCAAAGTACTGTTGCTGAATATCTCTTGTGAGATTTACAAATAGTAATTTTCTAGCTTATTTAATGTTTTCATTTAGTGTCCTATTTATAGGAGAGTGGGACTTAATGGGTTTTAATGCACTAAACACATTTCACTGAATTAGTTCTGCTGAAATTGAGGTGTGTCTTAACCCCATGACAACAGTTTTTTATTAGGTAACTAGGTTGCTCTGACGGTAATCCTCTCAGTTGAAATCAGCAATTAGCACATGACAATGGTTTGGCATATATTTAGGTCAACCGCTTTAACCCTTTCGTTACCAACCGTGCTTGATCATTCTGCCCCCTTGTGGGCGGCGGAATGATCAAGAGGGACATTGAAGAAAAGTGGGGCAATAATAGGGTGACCAAAATGGGGTGATGGATGTAATCCCCCCACCCCCTCAAAATGCTGAGTGGGGGGGGGGCACTAGGAATGTGGCTTGAGTGTCAAGGGGGCAGCAGCCCGAAGAAGTTTGGGAACCACTGCTCTAAATCAAGAATAAAGTTATGCTTATAAAGTAATTTGTCAAAATACCGCTTTGTTGGACTCGACCTCTTTAAACTACCTCCAAAGTTGCAGTTGTAGCTGATAACCTCTACCCTCTCCCCATTCGAACTTCTATTCTTCTTGTCTTTTTTTTCCCAGCTCTATGAGAGTGTGGTATTCTATCTAATTGTAGAAAAGCTTTTAATTTATGAAAGAGACAAGCCAGTACATTACAACACCCTCAAAGGTGGTGGATTAAAAAAAAATAAAGACAAATTAAGTCATGAAATGCCAGTAATGAGTGTAGAACACAAAATTCTTGTGTACAGGGTAGGGTGAAGTCACAAATGAGAACATTCCATTAAGTGTAATTCTATGACTTGACTTGTCTCTGAAGCTGAGATTGTCGTTTAGCCCCAAGAAGTCAACCATGATTGAGCTGATGTATGATTAAAGTTGTTTCAGATGTGGCCTTGGCAATATTTATCTTAGACGACTTTATGTAATGCATCTTTCTTATTAAAACAGAAAAAAAAAATGATTTGCT
This sequence comes from Octopus bimaculoides, assembly GCF_001194135.2. NCBI lineage: Eukaryota > Metazoa > Mollusca > Cephalopoda > Octopoda > Octopodidae > Octopus > Octopus bimaculoides. The sequence continues at coordinate 2,881,926 of NC_068981.1, read as the reverse complement.
TGCTATATCTAGCAGGTCCTGAGAACATGTAGTATAGCTCCTTACTGGTTTATATAAAGGGTAGACAAGGGAAATAACTTTAAATTTGTAGCAGCTGTGTTGTTTGGCAGGAAGTAAGGGGGCAAGGCCTAGATATATATATATATATGTATATGTATGTACATGATGATTCACTCAATTATGAAGTCTATTTCGAAATATGTTAAGTTGTTTCGAACAGGATATAATTATGGAAGGAAATGGAGGTGTATATCTATTGAAGTGGTTGAATGTAGTCCAAGTGTGTGTGTGTGTGTGTGTGTGAGAGAGGGATAGTGGGAGGTAATACTATTAAACTGCCTCAACCATCTTCTCATTGTAACAGTGAGAATTTCGTAATATTCCAACTGTTTCTGAATGGCATGGCATGGTTGGGTTGGTAGAGGAAAGGGTGTAGTTGTTGTTGTTGTTGTTGTTTAATCCCGAGTCATTTCTGATCCAGCTATAATCAAAGGCATTCCAGCCAGGACCATCCTACTTAGTTTTCAACATACTGTACCCCAGTTTATATAATGTAGCGTACCCTTTTTTCTAAATTGTGGAGAGTGATTTGGTTGTTATTTCTAGCAGGTTGAGTGACTTTGTAGAGGCTCTTTTGTCAGCTCACAGTTTTGTCTGTTTTTATTTGAAATTCTGCTGTCGGTACTTTTGCTTTTTCATCTTTTTGGGACCAATAAAACTAAAACCCCAGTAATCTCATCATTACATGTGCATCCATGTCACATAATGGTTGTAAACAAGCATCCCCACCATACAAGCGGTGTTGTTCATTTTTCAGTCTTTTGTGAAACATGTTTGGCCATGGGGAAATATTACCTTGCTTGGAAAGAGGTGAGTGTTGGTGACAGGAAGAGCATCCAACCATAAAAAAATTTGGCTCAACAAATTCTGTCTAATCTGTGCAAGCATCAAAAAATGGGTGTTAAAACAATGAAGATTATGATATATATGAAAGGTGTGTTTCACTTTCTGTCTACCGAACCTACTCGCAAGGCTTTGGCCAGTCTGGGGTTATAGGAGATGTCAGTTGCCCAAGGTGTCATGCTGTGAGAATGAACCCAAGAACATGCAGTTTGGAAGCAAATTGCTTAATCACACATCCACACCTGTACCTGCTTCGGCTGACTCTACTCCTGCCTATGGAAACTTGCAGTTAATATCTCAATGGTTGTATTGGAGGTGGCTAAATTCTCTCTTTTATTCTGTGACTCTGGTCGTGTGTTACTGTTGTAAACTGGTGAGGTATTAAGACTGCTGCAGAATCTGGTGAGTCATTTGTAAGAGAATCTTTGAAAACAAAATCAGTCATTCAGGTATGATTGAGTTTCATATTGACTTTGATTTGACCACGAAATGAGAGAGGCCAACACTGAAGACAAAATCAATTCTAAGTAGATAATATATTCTCAATATTGATCTCCTGCTATAAGCAATGAAACACTGTACCAAACTTGTGTTTCAAATAATTGTCGACACATTATTTATTATGACTTATTATTAGCATTCGAGAAATAAATATCAATAGTATCTGAATCTTTATGGAGTATTTGGGTCATGGTCATCATCATCATCATCATTTAATGTCCATGTAAATAGCCTCCATTGCATCTCCAACACCATATGCTTCTCTCTCTCTCTCTCTCTCTCTCTGTCTCTCGGACTGTCTCTCTATCTTTCGTGTAACTCTCTCCCCTTCTTTACCCCCCTCTCTTATTGGGGTAGCCAAGTATCTTCTCTATAGTCAGACAACTATCTCTGTCCCTCTATTATACTCTCTCACTGTCACTCCCCTCAGTTCCAATCCCTCTCTCAGCTGAGACGTCTTTGTCTTGCAAGCTACTTGATGCCCCCCCCCCACCACTGGTGTCATGTTAAAAGCACCTGTGCTGGTGCTACATGAAAAGCCCCCCCCCCCAGTACACTCTGGGAAGTGGTTGGCATTAGGAAGGGCATTCAGACATAGAAACCATTCCAAAACAGACAAAAGGAACCTGGTGTAGCTCTCCAGCCTGGCCAGTTCTTGTCAAACTGTCCAACCCATGCCATTCAAGAAAACGGATACCAAATGATGGTGTTCCATGCTGGCATAGACTAAATGGTTTGATAGAACCCAGAGGATCCAAGGACTGCATCATGTCCCAGTGACTGCTATGGCATGACTTTTCTATCACCAGATGCCCTTCCTAATGCCAACCACAGTAGAACTGAAATAACTGAATGAATTAGTTATTAGGTTTATCCAAGTTGCAAGTTCAAATCCATTGTTTATGTTTCCTGGTGTTCCTGAACAGAACACATTCATGTATATTGCCTAGTTATTGATACAAAGTTTTGAGTTCAATCCCACAATGTAACATCTTGCCCAAGTGTCTTGTATCATAGACTTGAGTCAAACAGTGTTGTGAGTGAAATTAAATGTAAACTACAGAACTAGTTGGTGGGGCAGTGTGTTGTCCTGGGGAGCAAAACACTCCATTTCATGTTGCTCCCATCCACTTAGCTGTAAATCAGTCACCCAGCAGAGGCTAGCATCCTGTTCAATGGGGCTTTTGCGATATCAGAGTAAAATAGTAAATAAAGGGGTCCGTAGGAAACGCAAAAAAAAATGGTTAAGAGCCATTGCTGTAGACCTCTCCAACCCATACTGGAATAGGGAAAAAGTGGACAATAAAATGTTGCTGGTGCTGTTGTGTAGCCATGTCTGTCTGTTTGTCTAGCTTCTTGCTTGTTATTTAAAATTGAAGAAACTGTTAATTATGTACCAGTTTTCTTAAGTTCCACGCAGAAAATTCCCTCTGTGATTCCACATAAATATTTTTAGAACTGGATGCATAATTGTTACTTCCCCCCCAAAATAGTAATCAAAGACATTTCTTCTTCTGGTAAATGCTTTTGGTCTCAATGCCAAACTTATAAATAGAGTTCTATTAATGTCGTGGCAGACACAACACATTAATATTTCAACTGAACACTTCTATTATATTTGGCTACATCACAGCCTGTGTCAAGATTTCATACTTGTGTTAATAAGTGTGTTTATACAAGGCCATTTGTGACAATCATGTTGAATACTATAACTGTCGATTGTTGGCAACTAGAAATATATCTCACCAATCTGTGTACTCATATCTACAGCTATGACCTATATTCTTGTGTACTCCACTCCTTTAACACTTTGTTACCATTTCACTCTTGAAATCCTCCACTTTTGTTTCAATTAATTTTGAAAATACCGAACATTTAGTATAGTAAAAATAACTTTATTAATTGCTAATCTGGTGTTTGGAACTTGAATTAACATGAAATTTTGTGGGAAAGTTCTTAGATCATGCAAAACAAGAAGCTTATAACGTAGAAGCAAGGATGGTCTTAAGTGGGTTGGTATTAAAAGGGTCAAACTACAGGTCAGACTGTTAAACCTCTTATCTTTTATCCTTTACTTATTTCAGTCATTTGACTGTGGCCATGCTGGAGCAGTGCCTTGAAGAACTTTTTGTCAAATGAATTGACCCCAGGACTTTTTAAAGCTTGGTACTTGTTCTATCATTCTCTTTCGCTGAATTGCTCAGTTATGGAGATCTAAACATACCAACACCAGTTGTCAAGTACAGACACATGGGGACACGCATGCACACACACACACACACATGATGGGCTTCTTTCAGTTTTTGTTCACGAAACGTGTTCACAAGGTTTAAGTCAGCCCAAGGCTATAGTAGAAGAAAGACACTTGCCCAAGGTGGTATGCAGGGGACTGAACTCGGAATCATGTGGTTGGGGAGCAAACTGTTACCACACAGCCATGCCTGCACCTACAACTACACCAAAGTTTTTTTTGCCCCCCTTCCCTATTTCCACCTTAATTAAATTTACCTTTCTATTCTTTCACCTCTATTTCTCTACATCTGATTCCTTTCTGCCAGTTTCAGTTTCATTTTCAATCTAGGTTTCCACTAAAAGTTTTCCTTTGTGCTGGATTTTTTATTCATATTTATCTTCCTTTACCTTTCACCAAATGAGTCATGTTCCCTATTCTGTACCTTCTGCAGAGATGTTGCTTTGGTCTCCAAGGGGTTCTATACATACATATATACACTTACAGTGTCATATAAATGTATGTGTTCGTCTTGCGTGTGTATTTGTATTTTTGTACTTATGTGTATGTATATATGTATATTTAGGTATGTGTTTGCATGTATTCATCTTAACATAAAACCTGACTCAGGCTGATTATGAAGGATCATCATATGCATATGGATATCCATTGAGTTGTACATCCACAGCACATGCAGTCCAGAAAGCTCTTGTGTGTGTGTGTGTGTGTGTGTGTGTGTGTGTGTGTGTG
>NC_068981.1:2870619-2877026 GCF_001194135.2 Octopus bimaculoides | reverse complement strand
TTTATAGCCGGTGCGTTAGCTTTGGTGAAATTATTTGTTGTATGTGTTGATGTTGGTGTCATGTAAAAAAAAAAAACACTGGTGCTGATGCTGCATAGAAAAAACTGCTAATGGTCCTACGTGAAAAAGCACTGGTGCTGGTGCCACATAAACAAAGCATTGGTGCTGGTGCCACATTAAAAGCATTGGTGCTGGTATTACATGAAAAACACTCAGTGCACTCTATAAAGTGGTTGGTGTTAGAAGGGACATCCAGCTGTAGAAACCCTGCCAAAACAGACAAGGAAACCTGGTGTGGCTTCTGTCAAACCATCCAACCCATGCCAGCATGAAAAGCAGATGTTAAATGATGATGATGATGTTGGGCATGTAGGAGTAAGGCTGAACTGTAAGGAGGAGATGAAACTTATATTCGAATGTGGTCATAATTTTGAAGGAAAAAGGAGGGGAGAGCTTGTTGATTTGAAAGTATTTCAATTAATTGAAATGCTAAATTTCAGTCAGCCAGATGATTAGCATTGTCAACCTTAGATAATTAATTATGGGGAACACGGATAAATTAATTCTTTTTGTTTTAAGTGTGGTTTGGACTGTTGGGTTGGTAGGAATGGAAAATGTCTTAGAAGTTGATGGATTTTGTTTGATGTGTGGAATGTTCTGATAAGGTGGAATAATTGGTATTTTATGAACAGTGTAATGAGGACACAGTTTGTTTAATTCCATGGAGGGAATGGTAACACACTTTGACAAAGTATGTCACTATTCCATCCATGGAATTTGGCAAATTCCATGGCTAGAATGGTGAGACACTTTGTCGAATTCCATGGCTGGAATGGTGAGACACTTTGTCAAGCTCCATGGATGGAACAGTGATATACTTTGCCAAACTTCATGGATGGAATGGTGACATACACTGTAAGAATGGGACATTGACATTCACTGCCAAATTCCATGAATGGAACATTGACACTTGAATTTCTTGGATATTAAAATGTAGTACCATCTGTCAGTGACAACCACAAAAAGTCACAGCCATGCAAGAAAAATATTCTTTAGAGAATGTAACTGTGTCATTGCTTCAGTTGACCGATACTTCTCTAAGTGAGCCAATTAATTTTAATTAAAATTATACCTGTTCTGATGAGAGAAAAACACATACACCATTAACTTAATGATTAATCACGATCAAGAAAGATAGACAATAACTTTAAAATATAATTAAAATAAATTGAAAATAAATTGTGGGCTTGCAGTGGGGGAGTGGTATTTTTTTGTCTTCTCTCTACGGATATAATTTTAATTAATTAAGATTCTTGGATTCACCACATTATGTTAGCACTCACTTTACTGTTTGGTTTTCATGCAGAAGGCATTCTAGAGTATTTCCCATGCTTTTCTCTGTTAAGTGTATAGAGTGGCAGAAGGGTCATCATTAGTCTCTTTGTTATTGGTCATTTTATTGTTGGTTAATTAGTTATTAGTCAATTAGCTGTTGAAGGCCTAGTGATCAGGCCCACTTCAGGAATTGAGTGCATAATCATAAGGCCAGGTGTTTGTACTCAACTGTAACTGAATACCAGAAGTGCTGGTGTAGCTGGCTCTCCTTCCAGCTGTTACATCTTGGCTTTTTTGTTGGGTCAAAAGTGGAAGGACTGAGAAAACATCTATAGCTGCTTGCAATTACATTGGCACCTAAAAGCAATTAGTAAAAGCATGGTACATGCTACCAAGTCATACTTGCTCACAAATGAGGACCATGGTTGTTTTTTTTTTTTTGTGCACAGCATATTCAAATTGGTTGTTCTAATGTAGCAAGATTGTTGGCAGGGAGCTGACAGAATCGTTAGCACGCCAGGCGAAATGCTTAGCGGTATTTTATCTGCTGTTACGTTCTGAGTTCAAATTCCACTGAGGTCGACTTTGCCTTTCGTCCGTTCAGGGTCGATAAATTAAGTACCAGTTACGCACTGGGGGCGATGTAATTGACTTAATCCCTTGGTCTGTCCTTGTTTGTCCCCTCTATGTTTAGCCCCTTGTGGGCAGTAAAGAAATAAGATTGTTGGCTCTGATTTCAGACAAAACAACTATGGTAGCTGTTTTGGCAAAATAAAAGGAATTACTGCTAAATGGTCCCATCATTATCATCACTGTCATTGCTTTTAACATCCACTTTTCCATGCTTTCATGGGTCAGGCAGGTTATTGAAGTGGATTTTCTACAGTTGGATGTCCTTCCTGTCTCCAACCCTCACCTGTTTCCAAGCAAGATAATTCTCCATAGCCAAACGTGTTTTTATAGAATTTTTTTTTTTTACGTGCTACCTGCACGGGAGCCAGTCTGGTGGCACTGGCAATGACCACACTTGAGTGCTGCTGGACTGGCTCCTGTGTAGGTAGCACGTAAAAACCACCTTTTGAGCGTAGTCGTTGCCAGAACCACCTGACTGGCCCTCATGCTGGTGGCACGTAAAATCACCCACTAAACTCTTGCAGTGGTTGGCGTTAGGAAGGGCATCCAGCTGTAGAAACTTTGCCAGATCAGATTGATCTTGGTGCAGCCTTCTGGCTCACCAGTCCTCAGTCAAACTGTCCAACCCATGCCAGCATGGAAAGTGGATGTTAACTGACGATGATGATGATTGAAAATACAGTGATACCTCACAGTACAAGTTTAATTCGTTCCATGACCAAGCTCATCTTATGATTTACTCGTTTTACCAATCAATTTTCCCCATTGAAATTAACTAAAATATAATTAATCCATTCCAGCTCCCAAAAACCACAAGTTGAAGAGCTTGTTGATGACATTTCCTAGTCAAGTGTATCTTGTACCTGTGTGGTAATAAGTTTGCTTACTAACTACATGGTTCCAGGTTCAGCCCCACTGTGTGGCACCTTGGGCAAGTGTCTTCTACTATAACCTCAGGCTGACCAAAGTCTTGTGAGTGGGTTTGATTGACAGAAACTGAAAGAAGCCCATGTGCGTGTGTGTGTTTGTGTATCCCACCACCGCTTGGTGTTTGTTTGTGGATGTCCCTGTAACTTAGTGGTTTGGCAAAAGAGAGTGATAGAATAAGTAGATTGAATCATTTGACAAAGAATTCTTCAAGGTGGTGCCCCAGCATGACCACAGTGTAATGGTTGAAACAAGTAAAAAAGAAGATACATTAGCTAATGTGTAAGAGTATTTGGCTCATGATCAGAAGTTGTGAGTTCGATTCCTAGTGGGGTATTGTGTCCTTGAGCAAGACACTTTATTTCATGTTGCTCCAGTCCAATCAGCTGGCAAAAATGAGTTGGACCTGTAATTTAAAGGTTCTGCTTGCTTTGTCACATTCTATGTCAGGCTGAATCTCCCTGAGAGCTAAATTAAGGGCGTGCGTATCTGTGGAGTGCTCAGCCACTTGCACGTTAATTTCACAAGCAGGCTGTTCTGTTGATCGGATCAACTGGAACCTTTGTCGTAACTGGTGGAGTGCCAGCGTAGCTAATGTAATCATAGATATAGTGTTTCAAAGCGGAAAAGAAAAATGAACAAAAAACAAAAAGCAGTACTACTTGGTTAGACTAGAATGCCTTTAATCATGGGACATGTTTAATCAGGGCTGATCTTGAGTTAAGCATCAATCTATGATTTGGTTATTGAGTCTCTTTATCATGGATTTAACACAACGTTTGTGACACTGTGCGATATGGTTTTAAGTCAGTGGTCTGACATAGATTCAGCCCTGTAACGATTTGGTTCATCAGGGTTAATTAATATTAACCCTTTTGTTACTGTATTTCTGTTGAGATGCTCTGTTTCTTTCAATTACTTTAAATATCACAAAGAATTTAGTAAAACAACTTAGTCATCATTAAGCTAGTGTTAGGAACATAAATTGTGACTAAGGTTTGGTGGAAGATTTTAATTCAAAACTTTTGAAAACAAGACATTTGTACTCAGAGCCAGAGCTGGTTTCAGTTGGGTTGCCGATGAAAGGGTCAAATTTGTACTCAGAGCCAGAGCTGGTTTCAGTTGGGTTGCCGATGAAAGGGTCAAGATTGATTAAGGCAACAAGCTGACAGAATTGTTAGCATGCTGGGCAAAATGCTTCTTTTTTTTTTTTTCATTTTGGCTGTTTTTTCATTCTGAGTTCAAATGCCACCAATGTCAACTTTACTTTTCATCCTTTTGGGGTCAATGAAATAATGCACCAGTTGAGCACTGAGGTCAATGTATTCGACTTCCTGCCTCCCCTGAAAATTGCTGGCCTTGTGCCAAAATTTGAAACTAATATTTAATCTTGATTACAAAACTAATGCTTTTTTCTTCCAGTTTTCTGTATTTCAAAAGCAAACACCCTATGTCTATATAAGGCTAAATGGTCTCTTAAAATTTAGCTTAAATAAATGGAATTTGTCCTTGTTAGAGAAAAAGAAAGTGGGGTGGACCATTTTCCTTAGTTCCTTATAGACATTATTACCTTTCATGTTTGATTATAATAAAAAAAAAGAAAAAAGAAATTAACATTTTATTAATGCCAAAATTTAGCGTTGCAGCCAACTGTAGTTTTCAAATATATTAATTCCATTTTTAATCTATTCTTTTTAAAAGTATTGAATTATTATATGCCAAATATCTGCTAATTACTCCGTCTGGAATTAAATCACGTTTATATTAATGATAGCTTATCTTATTTGTAATCTTAACAACAAATTAATAATAATAATAATAATAATAATAATAATAATAATAATAATAATATATAAAAAAGGCTGAAATTTCTGTTACCATTTTTTGCTGTTGTTGTTTCTACTCACATTTAAGAAAGAAATGAATTGGCATTTTATTTTGTGGCACCGTGCCACTTTACGAAGCCTCTTATAATTAGACTTATAATGAAATGCATCTGTTCGTTGATTTTCTTTTTTTTTAATTTATCTATTTTTTTTTTTAAGAACAAGTTACTTTCTAAAATGTTTGCCTCATATTGATTGGAAATGGAGTTTTAAATTTGTGATTAATAGTTGATCAATATTTTATGAATTATTTCCAAAGAGTTCCCACCATTGAAATAAGCCAGCAATTATAATTAGCCTCTTAGATTTATGGAGTTTGGATAATACAGAGCTCTGTGTGATTTTTCTTCTTTTTTTCTCTGGTTTTACGAGAAAATTATAAGTTGGTATCACTTGTGAAATGGTATATATGTATATATATATGCCATAGTCACTACTGCTGATTGTTCTACCACTACTTGCAACAACTCCTGACATTTCATTTCATGTATATAGTTCCCTAATGAGGGCTCTTGTATCCCTTTCAAATGAGTGTGGAGAGAGATGATAGAGAAAAGCACTAATTACTTTAACCCTTTCGATAACAACCTGGCTGAAACTGTCTCTGGCTCTGTAGTACAAATGTCTTGTTTTCATAAGTTCTGAATTAAAATCTTCCATCAAACCTTAGTCACAGTTTATGTTCCTAACACTAGCTTAATGATAATTAAGTTATTTTACTAAATTCTTTGTTATATTCAAAGTAATTGAAAGAAACACAGAACATCTCAAAATAAATACAGTAACGAAAGGGCTAAGGTCTAAGGGGAAAAAATGCCATTTGATTTTGAGAATGCTATGTTGATGTCAGACAAACATCTGTTGTCTACTGATCAGGTTACATAAAATATGATCTAATTAAAGGCTTAACTGATGACGTAAAAGTTATTGGGTAACTACATGTGACCAGTGCAAGATTGTTCTTACTAAATGTTTATCTTTTACTTGTTTTAGTCATTAGACTGTGGCCATGCTGGAGCACCACCTTGAAGAATTTTAGTCAAAATCAACCCCAGTGCTTGTATCTTTTTTTTTTTTTAAAGCCTGATACTCATTCTGACAGTCTCTTTTGCTGAACTGCTAAGTTAAGGTTACTTAAAGTCACCAACACCAATTGTCAAGTAGTGGTGGTATGATGGGCTTCTTTCGGATTCTGTCTACTAAATCCATGTACAAGGCCCAAAGCTACTATAGAAGGTACCTTCCACTTGCTCAGGGTGTCATGTAGTGGGACTGAACTTGGAACAATGTGATTGGGAAGCAAACTTTTTACCACACAGCCACACCTGCACATATATATGTTTAGCATTTCTTTTGATTTCATTGGAAGTGGATATTTTATATCGTTTCATTATTTTGGTACAAAGTATACATTTGTGGCAGAGATGAATATGATTTTGTGATGTTCATACATTTCTCGAAAAAAAAAAAAATCATCCTACTTTTTGCTCACCTGCAACATGAATGTTTTAAAACTACAAAAACAGCAAAACCACCACCATGAAACAAATAGATGAGTGAAGGAAGGTTTCAATTACTCAGTAGGATTAAACCTGTTTTTCCTGTTCCAAATTCAGACATTATCCA
>NC_068981.1:2864195-2865315 GCF_001194135.2 Octopus bimaculoides | reverse complement strand
CACACACACACACACACACACACACACACACACACACACACACACACACACACACACACACACACACACGGTGACAGATATGGATGTTTCGAAATGGTATTTATATTTAATAATTACTCATTTGTCTTAGGTGTCAAACGATGTGAATATTTACATGGAGGTGCAGGCGTTGCTGTCTAAAAAGTTTGCTTCCCAACCACATCATTCCAGGTTCAGTCCAACTGTGTGGCACCTTGGTTCATTCAACTAAAAATTTTTCAAGGAGGTGCTCCAGTGTGACTGGAGTCTGATGATTGAGACAAGTAAAATCTAACTGAAAACGATGTCGAAAATGTGATTATGCCAGGCAAGGTTCTTCATTATAGTGAAACCTAACATTATTTACATTTGACTGATATTTGTCCTCATCTTGTTTGTTGTTAACACAACGTTTCAGCTGATATACCCTCCAGCCTTCATCAGGTGTCTTGGGGAAATTTCGAACCTGGGTTCTCATTCCTGAGGTATTTTTTGATGTTATATGCCCACAGGCATATGGTGTAGAGTGGTTAAGAACGGGAGCTAGTAACCCCAAGATTCCGAGTTCAGTTCCAGGCAGTGACCTGAATAATAATAATAATAACAACATCGAAAACTACCTTAAGAATGAGAACCCAGGTTCAAAATTTTCCCAACACACCTGATGAAGGCTGGAGGGTATATCAACTGAAACGTTGGGTTAACAACAAACAAGATGAGGACAAATATCCATCAAATGTAAATAATGTACATAATTCCTCATCTCTCAAATATCGAACTGAGAAACCTAACGTTTGGGACAATTTTGAGATCCCTGAGTGAGTATTGGTAATGATTAAAGGGGTATGTTGCAATGATGGGTTCTTGATACGAATTCCATTTGTGTATTTTCTTGTAGTTCAAAGAGACAAGACCGACATATCCCCATTAGGGGATGCTTTCAAGGTGTGGGGTATGGTATGTGGTGTCCTATGTTGTGAGTGGATGATACATGGCTGGGGAATGTCAAGGAGGAATGAAGGGTTGTGTCATCTGTGTGAGAAGGGGTTTTGTGGCATGTAGTGATAAGTCATTGGATAGAGTGAAGAGAGTGGTGGTGGTG
>NC_068981.1:2863312-2864185 GCF_001194135.2 Octopus bimaculoides | reverse complement strand
ATCAGAGCTCCATCAGCAAACAGTGGTCTGCTCTGGTCTACTGAACCAAGAAATGAGATAGATGACGCCTATAGACAGACACTTTCAATAGATTTATAGGCCAGACACTGTCAAAAGCTCCATTCTCTCTCTTCCCCTCTTTCTCCCTCCCCCCCTCTCTCTTCCCCTCTTTCTCTCATGCACAGCTCTAGTCTTTCTCCCACATACACACAGCTCCACCCTCTCCTTCTCTCTGATTCTGTTCCCAGTAAATCTTTTTTAAAACAACAAATCCCAACTATTTGTTGTGAAAAGTAAAAATGAGAAAAATAAAGAGAGAGAGAGAGAGTGTGTGTGTGTGTGTGTGTTATCGCCAGAAATCTCCTATATTCCTGGTATTTCCCTCAGTGAGTCTGTCTGTGTTCTAGCATCAGGGTTGGTTATTCTTAGATTTAATGCTCTTGCACACAGGCCTCTTCCATGTACACACAGATAGCCTTAACACACACACACACACACACACACACACACACACAGTGCTACAGTTATCAATGCATATACATGCACACACACAAATACCTCAGTCTATATACTCTCACACATACAATCACTGAACACACACTCACAGGTATAAGCCTTGTTCAATGTTCACTCGTCCTCATACATAAGTACACACACTCACTCACATATACACTAACTCACTTTCTCTTTCTGATAACACACACACACACACACACACACTCACATATAGACACCTCAGTGTTTGTATGTTTACACACAGGCATAGACTTCATTGTATGTACACTCACTCATTTAGACACATTCACTTGCTTGCATGTATACACACATACACACTTGCTCTCTCTCTCTCTCTCTCTCTCTCTCTCTCTCTGC
>NC_068981.1:2846181-2863031 GCF_001194135.2 Octopus bimaculoides | reverse complement strand
CTCATCATCATCTGACTGTACAGTCATGCATCTGGAATGCAGATAACTTTCAACCAGCTCTTGTGAAAACTCCATTCTTCCTCTCCCCTATTTCTCTTCCCTCACGTCCTTCATTTTGTCTGGTTGCCTGTTGTCCCCTCTCTCACTAACCCCGCCCCACCTACCTCACTCACAAGCTCGTTACAGTTTGTGTTCTTTCAGTGATTAACACCTGTTTCTTTATATTTAATGCTTATTATGGTTAATTTTAATAAGATTGTTGTGTGTGTGTGTGTGTGTTTCTATATATACATATGTATATATACATGTGTGTGTATATAGTAATAGTTTCACATTAAACAGACTGATCTCTTGTAAATTCCAAAGAAAGACCAGTATTGTAATTGATAGCTACTTGATTGAAATGCTCGTTAACAATTATGAAGGCAGAGAAAGCAGCAGGATCACTAGATGGTCCCTGTGAGGCTGAAAATATTTAGTAAATTCAGGGACATACGAGTCACTGGCATAGTCAATCAGGGAATACAGGATGGAGTTATTCTCAATGACTGATGCCACAGTGGAATCATCAACTGCTATGAAAGAGGATGTCCTAGAAACACCTACTGTGCATCTAACTAATGGACTCATCCAGTGGTTCTCAACCATTTGTTGCCTATGGGTCCCTCTGGTTCTTGTTTTACTTGGGTGGATCCTCATAGCCATTCAATATTTAAAAAATCCCATTTTTGTAATTAAATATTAGGGATTTTATAAAAAAAAACTTTAAATATTTTGTGTATTGTAAAAGTATAACCAATTTACTGCACATAAATTTTAACAAAAATTCTTGTATAGACCCCCCTCCCCGCTCCCTGCCAGGGCCATACGGACCCTGCTTAAGAATCGCTGGACTGGTCTGTGGAAGTAAACAAGAAGTTATAGCACAAATAATTTGTAAGCTCATTAGTTTATGTGAGATATTACAAGGTACTCTCTTCTATGTGAGACAACTACAAGAAAAAAGGTTTGTGCAAAGAGCCAAGCCATTATACTTATATTTCATTGACCTGGAGAAGGCCTTGGTCAGAGTTACCACATTTTATAGTCAAGTGGTCACTAAGAAAACTAGGTGTAGCTGAATAGCTTGTACAGAGGGGGGCTCTCAGCAAGGTAAGAGTTGGTAATGGATTCAGTGAGGAATTTAGCCTACAGGTAGAGGTACATCAAAGTTCAAGTCTTATCATTATATCATCATCATCATCATCATCACTTAAGGTCTGTTTTCCATGCTGGTATGGGTTGGACTGTTTGACAGGACTTAGCTGGCCAGAAAGCTGCACCAGGCTTTAATTGTCTGTTTTGGCATGGTTTCTATGGCTGGATGCTCTTCCTAATGCTAACCACTTTACAGAGTGGACTGGGTGCTTTTTATGCGGCACTGGCACAGGTGCTTTTTACAAGGCATCTACACAGGTGCTGCCTGACTGGCACCTTTGCCAGTAGCACATAAAAAGCACCATTCGAGTGTGGCTGATGCCAGTGCCACCTGATTGGCTCCCACATAAAAGTACCCACTACACTCTCGGAATGGTTGACGCTAGGAAGGGTATCCAGCTGTAGAAACCTTGCCAAATCAGACTGGAGCCTGGTGCAGCCTCCTGGTTTGCCAGTTCTCAGTCAAACCGTCCAACCCATGCCAGCATGGAAGGTGGATGTTAAACAACAATGATGATGATGTGTGTGAATAACTAGTAAAAATGTTTAGTTAAGTAGTTCATATCACAATCATGAACTTTCAAGTCAGCTCTGATCAAGTAGGTCCATCAAAGACATACGAGCAATGATTATCCTCTTTTTTTTTTCTCACTAGCAGTGGTATATTTTGGGTTACATCATACAAACCATACTTTTTAAAGATGGTATAGTATAGTTTGAGAGAGATTTAGCTGCTATTTCTGGCAAATCAAGCAACAGCATTCATGTATCAGTATTTTCATGCATCAGTTCAAATGTGTCATACAAGTCTTCCATGAAATTCTCATCTGAAGTATGTTAATTTAGATACACTAACATATGCTAATATATGTTAATATATCTATACTTAATATTTTTTTACATGATGAAATGATTTAATATAAAGAAAATTAAGTAAACATTATGTTACTGAGACTTTTGAGTCTGGTTTCACTAAACATTTTAGTTTGAAGTTAAATGTGGAACAGGAGAGAATTCTTCAAATTTGAATCAGTCAGTTGTGACTTCATTTTGGATTTTATCAGCTTCTTGGATTAAAATGTTTTTTTTTTTCTTTTTACATCTGTAAGTCATTCTAAAATGATAGATGTAAAAAAACTTTCGGAAATTTTCTTAATTCTGAAAAATGTTCAAAGGATAACGAGCCCCAGAATTTAAGTCCCCAACATTTGGAATTAAATAAAAACGCTTGTCGATTGTCATTTTCAGTGAGTTTGTTTCCAAGTCAGTAAGTTTCCCCATTTGTAGATTATGAGGAATTTTCATGACTCTTTTTTGTTTTACTAAATGAAAAAATCATCCTCATTTAGTGCCTGTTTTCCATGCTGGAAATGGTTTAGGTGGTTTGACAAAAACTGACAAGCTAGAGGACCAATGCCAAATTCCAATGTCTGTTTTGGTGTGGTTTCTACTTCTGGATGACCTTTCTAATGCCAATCATTTTGCAGAATGTAATGAGTGTTTTTTTTTTTTTTGATTTCTGACAGTGCATTGTGTCCTTGAGCAAGATGTTCTATTTCATGTTGCTCCAGTTCACTCAACTGGCAAAAATGAGTAGTACCAGTAATTCAAAGGGCCAGCCTTGTCACATTCTGTGTCACACTGAGTCTCTCTGAGAACTACATTAAGAGTACACGTGTCTGTGGAGTGCTCAGTCATTTGCACATTAATTTCACAAGCAGGCTGTTCCATTAATCGGATCAGCTGGAACACTTGTTATCCTAACTGACAAAGTGCCAGGCTCCTGGTGAAGGAGATACCAGTCATGAACATCTCATCTTATTTTCATACATGGTGTATCTAGAACTTTATTACTGAGATGTTTTACCTCTTGAAGATAGTAGGGTGTGATTTGAGGGAGATTGGCTGCTATTATTAGTACATTGATTGTGTAGTGGCTCTCTTGTAGGCTTGTATATATTTAATGGATGTGACTAGTTAATGTTGATATTAATGTTTTTAAAACTAGATATAGTCCACCAATTACTTAAGGTTGGAATTGCTCCCAGCAGAATCTCTCTCTAACCAAAATGTAAAGTAACAAAAAAAGAAAAGTTTGTACAAAATGTGTTTCTAAAAAATAACGATAATAAAAATAGAACTTGCTAAATGAGCAGAATGACTGATAAGATTAAGTATACAGGGCATCTATTTTTGTAAAATATTCTATAGCCATCATCATTATTATATAATTATTCAAAAGTGAATCTGTTACAGAATCTTTTGGTTATCATGGTGCCAATATCTCCAGTGTTAATCGCTTGGAAGCATAACATTAGAATTAGCTTGGTTTACAAGGCCATTGAAAGAAAGCCTCCCCCAAAATAAATGTTTCTCTAACCAAGTGTCATGTTCTTTATTCATCAATTTAAATTTGGGTTCATCAAATATTAACCCGTTTGTTACTGTATTTCTCTTGGAATACATTGCTTTTGATTGAATTAATTTCGAAAATAACGAATTTAGTAAAATGACATTGTCATTATTAAGCTGGTGTTTGGAAAATATATTAACATACTGTTTTGATGGAAGGTTTTAATTTAAATCACTTCAAAGCAGGAAGTTTGTTTAAAAGGATACGGGTGGTACCAGGTTAAATGTACTCCTTTATAACCGATATTTAGGAAAATTAATCACATCGGTTCACAGTGTGTTTTGTTTTTTAGCATCTGCCATTCTATGCCAGCATGGGTTAAATGAATGTGTTATCACAGCCTCATTTTATACCTGGATGCCTTTCCTATCACTAACCATTATCTGTTTTTCAAGTAAGGGATCACTGTTTTACATGTCTTCAAAGGTACAAAGCCAGTGGAGGATTTGCTAACAGAAAATATGACCTCATCCTCATCATTGCTTGTTGAGATTTTCACAGAATGCAAACGTTTACAAAACACACACACACACACACACACACACACACACACCTGATGGTCTTCCACCCAATTTCCATATACCAAATTCCATTCATAAGGCATTGGTCAGCTTGGGATTATAGTAGAAGACACTTGTCCAAGACACCACTCTGGGGGACTGAACCAAAAGCCATCTGGTTGCAAAGCAAGCTTTTTAATCATACAACCATGCAAGTACCATAAAACAGAAATCATCATCATCATCATTTAACGTCCACTTTCCATGCTAGCATGGGTTGGACGATTTGACTGAGGACTGGTGAAACCAGATGGCTACACCAGGCTCCAATCTGATTTGGCAGAGCTTCTACAGTTGGATGCCCTTCCTAATGCCAACCACTCCAGATTTCGGCTGAATTATTTCAGAGTGTTTTCTTTTTCTGACTGTGGAGCTGAAATTTTGGCTATTTCAGATACTGCTTGCAAAGTTTTATCCGGAAAAGTTAAAAATAACACTGTCATGTAGTCATGTTTGTTTGTTTTTTATTACCTTTGATATTTTTCTGATAGCAAAAGATATTAAAAACTGTTTTACACAAATTAAAAACTGTTTTACACAAATATCTCTGCAGTATGGCTATATAATGAAAATATTTTTTTTTCTGTTTTTGTTTTTCTCAAGTTAGTTGAAAATGATTCTTTACAAGTTTTTATTTGACTTAGGAAATATTTGAAAATAAATGTTACATCTTTAATATTAGCGAATTAACGATTTTTCTAAAATCCTTATATGAAATTCTTGTGAAAAGAGTATGATTTCCATCTTGTGTACAAAAATTTGTAACTATTGAATAATAATGATGATAGTAATAATAATAATAATAATAATAATAATAATAGCTTCAAACTTTGGCACAAGCCCTGCAATTTTGAGCAGGGTGGATAAATCAATGATATCAACCCCAGTGTTCAACTGGTATTCATTTTATCAACTACGAAAGGTAAAGTTGACTTCAGCAGCATTTGAACTCAGAATGGAAAGGAGCCAGAAGAAAACCTGCTCAGCATTTTGTCTGCTAACAATTCTACCAAACAGAAAATTCCTCATAGTACATTGAGTTTTGTATGACAGTTTTTGTCTGTAAATTTTTTTAGATATTTTAGCCTTTTTGCTACAGTAATTCAAATGAAATATACTGCCTTTGTTACAATTTTTAAACTATGAAGAGCTTAATAAAATAACGTTGTCATAATCTGATATTTAGAATATAAATTAACATGGAATTTTGGTGGAAGGTTTTAATTTAAATCATTTTAAACAAGAAATTTATATCATAGAAGCAGGACAGTCTCAGGTGGGTTGATGTCAGAAAGATTAAAATTTGATAGGATGATTGGATAATCTTCACTTAAATTCAGGAAAGCTTTTCACTTGTAAATTTTAATGGATTATGTAAAACTTAATTCCATAAATGTATTATTGGATGTTCAATAATTCTAATTTTGGCACAAGGCCAGTAATTTTGAGGGGAGGGGACAAGTTGATTACATCGACTCTAGTATCTGACTGGTACGTATTTTAGAGATTCTGAAAGATGAAAGGCAAAGTTGAGCTCAACATAAAGAGTCGGAAGAAATACCATTAAGCATCTTAATTGATATGCAACTAATTCTGTCAGCTTACAAGTATAATAATAATAATAATAATAATAATAATAATAATCCTTTTGCCAGGGCCCCTGGACTGGCTCTTGTGCGGGTGGCACATAAGATGCACCATTTTGAGCGTGACCGTTGCCAGTGCTGCCTGACTGGCCTTCGTAGGGTTTTCGAGCGAGATCGTTGCCAGTGCCCCTGGACTGGCTTTTGTGCGGGTGGCACATAAAAGACACCATTTCGAGCGTGGCCGTTGCCAGTACCGCCTGACTGGCCTTCGTGCAGGTGACACGTAAAAGCACCCACTACACTCTCTGAGTGGTTGGCGTTAGGAAGGGCATCCAGCTGTAGAAACTCTGCCAAATTAGATTGGAGCCTGGTGTTGCCATCCGGTTTCACCAGTCCTCAGTCAAATCGTCCAACCCATGCTAGCATGGAAAGCGGACGTTAAACGATGATGATGATGACTATAGGCACAGACCTGAAATTTGGGGGAGGGGATAAACCAATTACATCGATGCTCAGTATTCAACTGGTACTTATTTTATCAACCTTGAAAGGATGAAAGGCAAAGTTGACCCCAGTGGAATTTGAACTCAGATCATAACGGATGAAATGCCACCAAGCATTTTGCCCAGTGGGCTAACAATACTGCCAGCTCATCACTTTAATAATAATGATAATAATAATAATAATAATAATAATAATGGTTTCAAATTTTGGCACAAGGCCAGCAACTGCATGGGAGCAGGTAAGTCGACTACATAAACTCCTCTGGTTGATTGGTGCTCTTTTTTATTGACCCCTGAAAGGATGAAAGGCAAAGTTGACATCAGTGGAGTTTGAACTCAGAATGTAGCAACAGGCGAAATACCACCAAGCATTTTGTCCAGCATGCTAATGATTCTGCCAGCTCACCTAATAATAATGATAATAATTTCAAATTTTGGCACAAGGCCAGCAATTCCAGAGGAGGGGCTAAGTCAATTAGATTGACTCCTAGAGACCAACTAGTACTTATTTTATCAAACACAAGGAGATCAAAGGCAAAGTCGGCCTTGGTAGTGTTTGAACTCGGAACATAAGGACTGGTAAAATGCCACTAAGCATGCTAATCATTCGGCCAACTCACCATCCTATGGTTTCAAATTTTGGCACAAGGCCAGAAAGTTTGAGGGTGGGGCTTAGTCAGTTATGTCGACCCCACTGCTCAGCTGGTACCTATTTTATCAACCCTGAGAGGATGAAAAACAAAATTTGCTTCAGCTGAATTTGAACTCAGAATGTAAAGACAGATGCAATACTTCTGAGCATTTTGCCTTATATGGTATTCATTTTCATACCAGCTGGCCCTGTGCTGTCAAAAATGACGGCTAATTGTAGCATTTTATATATAAATAAGGTACATAATAATCATGCATACAAACATTCACATGTTTGTACACACACACATACACGCATATACTCACATAGAGTTGAAACACTGTTTGATTTTTCTTTTCAGCATTGCATGTTCACCATCCCACTACCAGTTTGCCATCACCCCTTCCTTCCTTATTCGTCTATCACCCCTTCCTTTCTCATTCATATGTTGCGACAGAGAAAAACTCAAGAGTATTATTATAGTAGATTCTTTTTTAAAAGTGATTATTACCTCTGCTTCAGCGAAGGCAGAGGTATTGTTTTCAGTTGCGTTTGTTTGTTTGTTTGTCCGTGGACAAGATATCTCAAGAACTGCTGGATGGATTCGGATGAAACTTTCAGGTATGTTTGGCCTTGTGGCTGGCACAAACTGCTTAGATTTTGCGATCGATCCAATACCGGACAAGGATTCTGGATTATTTTTCCTGTCTTTTTACTTAATTTTTGAGAGCGGTTGGATTCATTTTTAGTATTCTCGTTTGTGAGATCAGCCGAGCATATTTCAGAATTTCTCATTCTAAAAACCATCTCCTGCTAATCGTTGAGAGGACGTTGGTGTTGCTTTTTTTTTTTTTTTACTTCATTCTATTTTAAGATAAGTTACACTATGCATTTCATCAAATTAGTCTGTAATAAAATGTAACTTTTACTTTAATATTTCAGTATTTAATATTTCTATTTATATATATATATTTTTTTTTTTTTTTTTAGGCTGAAGTATGGATGAAATAGCAACACCAGTAATTACCTGAAGGAGAAGGGTGTGTGTGTGTGTGTGTATATGTGTGTGTGTGTATATATATATATCCATATGTATATACACACACACACATATGTAAACACACACACACACACAAACACACTTATTCATGCACACAATGCATTTATATATATTTATATATATATATAACTGAATTAGATTTTAAAAAAACGAAAAAGAAAGAAAAACCTTGTCTGTTGAAGAGAAAACAAGAATCCATTTTGTATCTGTGATTCCTCATTTTCGTATTAAAAAAAACACATAAAACAAATCAAAACATAGAATATTAAAAAAAAAAAAACATAAACAAAATTCCACAAAATGGCTTCAGCTGATACTCAGAAGCTGAACAACAGGCGACGGCGTGACCATCCCCGCCGAGAAACGCTGCCAGGTGGAACTGTATCGCGTACACACACACGCCAACTGGATTTTTACCAGGCTATGTCAGACTTCAAGCATATGTTTCCCAGCATGGAAGAAGATGTAATAGAGGCCATTTTGAGAGCCAATGATGGTGCTGTTGATGCAACCATCGATCAGTTGCTCACGATGAGTGTGGATACTGATGACATATCATGTGTAAGGAAACACACTCCATTGTCGAAGGTAAGTGCTATAATGACTACGAATTAATTATTAAAATTATAACGGGTGCAGGTGTGACTGTGTGGCAAGAAGTTTGCTTCCTGCGAGCTGGCAGAATCGTTAAATATGCTGGGCGAAATGCCTAGTGGTATTTCGTCTGCCGCTATGTTCTGAGTTCAAATTCCGCCGAGGTCGACTTTGCCTTTCATCCTTTTGGGGTCGATAAATTAAGTACCAGTTACGCACTGGGGTCGATGTAATCGACTTTATCCGTTTGTCCCCTCTATGTTTAGCCCCTTGTGGGCAATAAAGAAATAAGAAGTTTGCTTCCCAACCACATGGCACCTTGGGCAAGTATCTCCTACTGTAGACTCAGGCCAACCAAAGCCTTGTGAGTAGATTTGGTAGACAGAAACTGTGTGGAAACCTGTCGTATATATATGTGTGTGTGTCTGTTTGTTCTCCCCCCAACCACCACCACCACTTGACAACTAGTGTCGGTGTGTTTTTGCCTTGTAACTTAGCGTTTTCGCAAAAGAGACTGATAGAAAAAGTACCAGGCTTTAAAAAATAAGTCTTGGGGTCAATTCATTCAACTAAAAATTCTTCAAGGCAGTGCCCCAGCATGGCCACAGTCTAGTGACTGAAACAAATAAAAGATAAAAAGCAATGCTCGTTAATTTGAGATGGAGAAGACCAGCAGACTCATTGATGAGTTACGAAGCAGATATCTATCATTTAACCAGGTAACTAGATTATTGATCACACTATAATGTGCCTTCGGCATTTGTACAGTAACCTACCTTGCTAATGCATAGTGACTGACTAATTTTCTTGTTTTAAAAATAGCAGAAACAATTCATTGAGAAGATAGAAGGCTCTCTGTGTGGAAACGGTAACAGTTTCCTGGCAAGTGATAGAGACGTGTAATGCAAGACCCATCAGTCAACTTGTTTCTCATTTCTGTCTCCAGTGAAGATAGTCTGACTTGGCTCTGTTTTAACTCTTTCTTTGTTAGCTTATTCTAATATGGAATAGATTTGGCTTATTCCACTGAAGATGGCTGAATGGACGAGGTCTTTGATTATCTCATTATTGATTACTACTTTCAATCTATTGGTAAAGGATTTTTACCTGTCATATCTAGTAACTGTTGTCACGTATCAAACCAAAAGAGAGATTTGTAGAGGTTTGCAGTTCTGGAAATATGTACGTACATATATGCAGATATATATATATATAATGTCTGTACATATGTTTGCTTGTATAGGTGGATCAGTGTAGCTATGTACACACATGCAGGCAGACAGAGAGTGCCCATATAGATTAAAAATGGGTGAAACTGATATAATGTGATGAGCCTTCCTCCAAAATTGTTCAACCAATTAAAATTACAATGTAATAATAATAATAATCATCATCATCATCATCATCATTGTTTAACGTCCGTTTTCCATGCTGGCATGGGTTGGGCAGTTTGACTGAAGACTGGCAAACCAGATGGCTGCACCAGTCTCCAATCTGATCTGGCAGAGTTTCTACACCTGGATGCCCTTCCTAACACCAACCACTCCAAGAATGTAGTTAGTGCTTTTTACATGTCACTGGCATGGGAGCCAGTCAGGTGGCACTGGCATTGACCATGTTCGAATGGTGCTTTTTATGAAAAGAAAAATTACGAACAAGAAACTTAGAGGGTGATGTATTGAATGCTGCATACAAAACAAAAAAAAAAAATTGCTTCTTGGAAATAGAAAGTAAAAAAAAAAAAAGGTGTAGAGGCAGTTCTTAACTACCCTTCAAAGAAATGAGGAAATTAAGAGTTAATCTAACTGAAACGAGCCCATAGCTGTCCCTTGCCTAGAACTGGTCTTCTAATTACGTAGATTTACTTGGAAGGATTAATTCTTAATTTCTTGAAATTAGCTTCCCGTATGAGAGTTGCTAATGATTACTGCTAGGTTTTAGTTGTCTTTCTCCAGCCCAGAGCGAAATTTCTTTTGAGAAGTTTTGGTATATGCCATTTCATACATCACTTCATTAACCTGTATTTTTTCCAAATTTTTGCCATTGTCACATTCGAGTTATTTCCCTTAGCTCATTAGCAAGAAAAGCAAGGTGGTGGTGGTGATAGTTGGGAGAAATTCTGAAGTTCAAAATCTGATATTGAATGGGAGCCTGCAGTGGAGAGTGAGTCAGATTGCTGGAAACTACAGTGACAACTTAGGACCTAGTTTGGTCTTATTAAACTTCCTCAGGGAAACATTGTGTGAATGTGAGTTTTTATGGTGATTTTGGTATTTCATACTTTCAATATCATTTCTGTACTTTTACTTTATAATATACAAAAATAGCTATACAGTAAAAGTATAATGTAACTTTGAACATATTTGTTTTTGTCTTCTGCATCACCTTTGTATAATTTTATTTCAAAACATTGCTTCCTTGAATGTGTTTCGTGAATTTCAATGAGGTTGTTTTGTCTACTTTGTATGAACAACAGTATTATGTTTATAAACAAATACAAAGAATATATATATATAAGGGTGTGGATTATTGTATCATATACAATGATATTTTGGCATCTGTTTAACTTTAAATTTTAAAATATATTCTTTGGTATTGATTGTGGTATGTCTAATTGTAATTTGTGAAAACTGAATGAAAAACTGAACAAAAAATAGCTAAACAAAATATGATAGGAAAAAAGAATGATTATATAGTCAGGAATGGAGAACTTAAATCGTCAAATGAGATAAAAATTAACAATGTAATTTGATGAGGAAAATTTGTTATTCATACATCAACCTTAATATGTTACAATGTAAACATCTTTTATTATTATGTTTGTTTGTTTCTTGTTTTGTTTAATGTCTATTTTCTATGTTAGCTTGGCTTAAGTGGAGGTAAATTTTTGAGGCAGGATTTTTATGGCCAGATACACTTCCTGTCACCAATCCTTACCTGATTTTCAGGTAAGGGATTTCGATTCCGGTGGAAGAGATGGGTGATTTTTGTTGACAAGAAATGTTGTCAAACTTCACTGGTTGCAGCCCAGTTACAAAAGTGATGATTGCACCATTTGTAACTGGGCTGCTGTCAGTGACGCACTGTGCACTCTCGTATCTCTGCATAATTTTGTAAACCTTCACACAAACTTGGGAATACATATATGTATATATATACATGTATGTATGTGTGTTTGTATATATTTATACACACAGACACGTGTTTGTATATATATATATATATGAGAAAGAGAGAGGCATGGTTGTATGTTTAGGAAGTTTAGTTTCCAACTATGTGGTTTCAGGTTCAGTCCCTTAGACAGGTGTCTTCTACTATAGCTTTGGGCTGACCAAAACCTTGTGAATTAGATGGAAACTGAAAGAAGCACATTATATATACATGTGTGTTTACTTATCCTGACATCTCATGATGGCTGTAAGTATGTGTTCAACCTCATACAAGCAGTGTCATTTGTCTGACTGTAGGGAAATATTATTTTGCTTGGAAACGGGTGAGGGTTTGTGACAGGAAGGGCATCTGGCCAAAGGGAAAATGTGTCTCAACAACTTCTATCTGACCCATGCAAGCCTGGAAATGTGGACACTAAAACAACAATGATGATGTATGTGTGTATATGTGTCATAGCCATGAAGCTCGTCTCCATCAAGAAACCCGTTTGCTTCTAACCCCTTCTTCTTTCATACCCTAATTTTTCATCTCTTAGCATAAAGCTGCCTCCTCTACTGTAGCCACTATCAGTAGAATAGGATCTTCGTGTTTCCCGGCTGCTGGTGCCATGAAAAGAAGTACCAGATACACTCTTTAAACTGGTTGGCATCTGGAAAAGTATCCAGCCGTAAAAATCATGAAAAAACAAACATTGGAACCTGCTGTAGTCTTCAGGCCCATAGGATCTTGTGAGACTGTCCAACTCATGCCAGCATGGAAGCTGGCTGTTGAAGGATGATGATGTTTCTGAATGTCAGTGTGTTCTCTCCACCCAATTTGTTAAGTTTGCCATTTTTCATTTGTAGCCCATGATGCAGTGTCTCCTCCCTCTGTTTATTGTACAACTACTACAATGGTCTCTTCTCTTCTAAACCTTCTAGTTACACTCAACCGCCACCCAGTCCTCACATTTGTGCCATCTCCTCTTATTACTTACACTTTCCTTTCACTTACCACTTCATCCAGTCCTTCTTCCCCACAATATCAATCTTCTGGAATCTTTTTTCTGACCATGTATTTCCAGCAGTTGTTCTATATATTGATGTTCCATATCTCAGGGAACCTGCAGAGGTCATGGGCACAGCCCCTAACTCCTGATTAGACCATAAGACAACTTTTTCAAGGGTGAAGACACAGCAAAATGTCCTTATTGATACAAATAGTTGGTTTCTTTTCTCATAGAACTATCTCCTGCATTTCAGGTCCAGCAGTTTAGGATTTTTTTAATCATTTCTTACTTGTAAAGTCCTACCATTATAAGCACAGACTGGCTCCCGTGCTGGTGGCATTGATGCCAGTACCACCAGACTGGTTCCCGTGCTGGTGACACATAAAAAGCACCATCTGAACGTGGTTGATGCCAGGTCTGCCCGATTGGCTCCTGTGCCGGTGGCACGTAAAAAGCACCAACTGATCATGTCCAAAGCCAGTACCCCCGACTGGCTTTTGTGCCGGTGGTATGTTAAAAGCACCATCTGAACGTGATCGATGCCAGGCCCGCCTGACTGGCTCCTGTGCTGGTGGCACGTAAAAGCACCCACTACACTCTCGGATTGGTTGGCATTAGGAAGGGCATCCAGCTGTAGAAACCTTGCCTGATCAGATTGGAGCCTGGTGCAGCTGCTGGCTCTCCAGACCTCTGTCAAACTGTCCAACCCATGCCAGCATGGAAAGCGGACGTTAAACGATGATGATGATGACGATGGTGTTTACAACAATGGGGTTTGTGTTGTAGTAAACATGAGTGTTTCTGTAGAGTAGTAAACCCTGGTGTATACAACAGTCGTGTTTTTGTAATCTCATGCAGTAGTGTTTATGGTAGACATGCTGTTACTTTGCTCTGTTCATCTTCCCAGCATCAACTGTGCCTATTCTGTGTATTTTTATTTTATTTGCTTATCAGGTAGTGTATGTGTATATACACACACACACTTGCACACACATAAAATCCTTTTGTAACTATGAGATAATACATAGAGCTTTGTATTTCTCTGGAGCACATCAACCTTGTGCCATCTCTCTCACTCCCCCTCAAACGTTCACCCTCTTATGTTGTCTTACCTGTATTTCTCAGGACGTCCTTCTTTCCCATCTGCCCTCTCAAGCAAGGCACTGTCCCAATTACCTTCATTACAATTTATAAAGTTATTTATCAATGTTACATTCATAATCTTTTTCTCATTTATTTGCTGATCAGAGCAACTAACTAAAGCACATGTTTTGAAAAATCAAAAAAAAAAAAAAAAAAAAAAAAAAAAAAAAAAGAAAGAAAACAGTTTCCTTCAACAACATCCAGACTATATTCTTTAAATCTCATGATTTAAAGAATACAGTCTGGATGTTGCTAAAGTTTGAGACATAATAACTGCAATGATTTTTGCTTTTTTTTTTGTCTGTCTTTTGTGTCTGATTTTGGAGACCATTTTAGACTTTCGTTTAGTATTGTGTTCTTACTCATATGCACTTGTCGCTTTGTGTGTTGAGTGTATGGACAAACTCGTTGACTACATAATTTATGAAGTTTGGCAATATTGTGTGGGGCAGCTGAATTTATCTATTTCATTGGTGCTATGTTACAGCTTGTTTAGACTTATAGTTGCGAAATGGTTACATTAACCAATATCTATCACTAAACATTTGCAATAAACTATTAAACTGAGTTTATCTTTAAGTTCTATGCATTCATCATCATAGTTAAACGTCTATTTTCCATGCGGGCATGGGTTACACAGTTTGACTGAGGTCTGGAGAGCCAGCGGCTGCCCCAGGCTCCAATCTGATCTGCCAGAGTTTCTACAACTGGATGCCCTTCCTAATGCCAACCCCTCCTAGAGTATAGTTGGTGCTTTTTATGTGCCACTGGCACAGGAGCCAGTCAGGCGGCACTGGCATCAGCCACGTTCAGATGCTGCTTTTTTCATGCCACCGGCACAGGAGCCAGTCGGAGCGAAGAAGCTGGCATCAACCACATTCGGATAGTGCTTATTGCATGCCACCAGCACTGGTATCGGCCACGACTACAATTTCCATTTGGTTTACTCGACTCAATATGTCTCATCAAGCACAGCATGTTGCCCAACGATTCAAAGGTACTCTCTAAATGGGCTGATTAATTTTATTGATGTTTTAAGTATTTACCTGTTTTATATTGTGTGGTGATACTGAAAGCCAAACAATATGATTGCTTTTGTAAATTTACATGTTTATCATCTTAAATCTATGCAAGAGCATTCATAGATCACAGCCGTTGTTAACATTATCATTATCATCATCATCTTTAGTGTTCATTTTTTATTCTATTTGTCACTCGTCAGAAAAGTCTGCAGAACGACTCCTGTCAAGTCATTTTGTGAATGGAACCAAAATAGTTCCGGCTTAAGCTACTTCCTTCTCGGTTTTCTTTGGTCTGTCTCTTCCACGTTTAAATCACACTGTCAAATATATTGCACTATTGAATGTAGTCAAATGTAAGATTTCTGAAAGCCAATTTGTGTCAAATATATTGCGATTATCTTAGATGGAGCTTGAACGAAAGAACACTTGAAAACTGGGAATGTTCACCTGTATGTAGGATCTTTAGATGAAAATAACAGGCAATGCATTGAAGCTATTTTGGGTTTATATAAGACCTGTTGTTATAATTTTCAGAGACGACAATCATTGGTTGTTTCTTTTGAAACTGTTTAAGATTATATACGACTTTCTTTTATCGGTTTCAGTCAAGAGTTTAGTCAAATTAATTGATCCAATATTTACTTCTTAAGTTTAGTATTTATTCTGTTGGTCTGTTTTGCTGAATAACTAACTTATGGGGACATAAACAAACTAATACTGGTTAAGTAGTGCGTGGAGGGTAACACATACACACACACGCACACGCACACACACACACATCTGAACATGCATACATATACATATCTGCATAGGCGTGCATGCACACACACTCACACACACACATTATATATACAACAGGCTTCTTTCAGTTTCCATCTACCAGATCCACTCACAAGGCTTTAGTCAGCCCAGGGCTATAGTAGAAGACACTTGGTCAAGGTGCCATGCAGTAGGATTGAGCCTGTAACCATGTGGTTGGGAAGAAACTTCTTAGCACACAGCCACACCTGCAGATATAAAATAGTAACAGTTAAAAAGTGTGTGCTTGCAGACACACACACGAGTGCATACAGATGCACATGCAAACATGTGCACAAACACATACACCACATGGAAACACACACATGCAGGTGGCAGAGTACACCTAAGTGTAAATGCATTACATAGAGGTGCATGCATTCTAATTGGATCAGTTTAGAGGAAAGGGCTATTATCATGGTCTTTGCAGGTTTTCTCTCCCCCCCCCCCCCCCCCCACACCAGTTAATCAGCCAGCCATTCCTTTCATATATATATGTTATGCAGTTAGTTTCAGGTGTTTCTCATTATAATTGTAACAATTAAAAACAATAATTAGCCAAGTTCTTAATTTCCTTTCTTTAATCTACAGAAGATTTAAACTAACTTTTGGGCTTGTCGCATCAAAAATATTGTGTGTATATGTATGCTTGTGTGTGTGTGTGTGTGTCACACAACCATGCCTGTGCACATATATGTTAAATAAAATGAGACAACAAAGCCAAAGCTGTGTGGAATTTTCAGGACATTCATAAAGAGAAAGTTAATCTTACAGCTGTTTCTGGGGATATTAGAGATATCCCTTCACCAGAGATGATAGAAGAGAGTTAACTATTTCCCTTATATTAAACTCTATTATTTCCCTCTAGTTAACTCTCTCATATCGTCTCTGATGAAGGGATATCCCTAATATCCCAGAAACGACTGTAAGACTAACTCTCTCTTTATGACTGTCCTAAAAACTCCACACAGCCTTGGCTTTGTTGTCTCGGTTTTTTTTTAGCATATACATATTCACACAAGACCCACATTAGACTCCTCGTTCATATTATTATCAAACCAAGAGTCTAACTAAGGCCCTTCTGTAGCACTAACATAGCCTTACCTGCCATCTTGGGTCTTCTGGATACCAATACCTCTCTCTCTCTCTCTCTTTCTTTCTCTCTCTCTCTCTTTCTTTCTCTC
>NC_068981.1:2841106-2846081 GCF_001194135.2 Octopus bimaculoides | reverse complement strand
GCTGGCTTTAAAAGCCATTTTGTAGCTCTCATGGCAACTAACAAAGACAAAAAATATCAGAAATAAGACAATTTGCCAGCGATGCTCATGCACATCATGCATATATATAAGTGTTTCTATGTCTACACATACATACGCATATATTATTTATGTGGACACTCAAACAGGCGCATGAGTGGCTGTGTGGTTAAGAAGCTTGCTTTTCAACCACATCGTTCCGGGTTCAGTCCCACTGCGTGGCACCTTGGGCAAGTGTCTTCTACTATAGCTTCGGGCCAACCAAAGCCTTGTGAGTAGATATGGCAGGCAGAAACTGAAAGAAGCGTGTGTGTGTGTGTGTGTGTGTGTGTGTATGTATGTATATATATATCAAATGGATGTCTTATAAAACTATTCCGCATGTTGTTGTATCTGTGTTTGTCCCCCACCATCGCTTGACAATTGGTGTTTACATCTCTGTAACTTAGCAGTTTGGTAAAAAAAAACTAATAGAATAAGTGGCAGGCTGCTTAAGAAAACATAAATACTGAAGTCAATTCATTTGATTAGAATTCTTCAACATAGTATCCCCAGCATAGCTGCAGTCTAATGATTGAAACCAGTAAAGAAATAGAAGATTTATAAAATGTATGTCTTTGTATGTGTGTGAAATTTATATTTTGGTTTCATTGAAACACCTCCAAAGCATTTGTGTTCATATTGTGTTTCTTATTCTTTTATTTGGAAAAAAATAAGAAGAGATATTTTGAAGTAAAGTTAATCAAGTCTTTGATAGCAGAACGTATGTTCATGCATTGGGGAGTGTGTTTGTGTATGGGACCTGCATGTGTCTGCTTGCTTGCTTGTGTGTGTGTGTGTGTGTGTGTGTGTGTGTGTGTGTGTGTGTGTAGGCAGGATTGGTACAAGTAGATAATGAAACAGAAGGATGGTAATTATTTGAAGGAAGCTATTAGAAGACATATTATATTAAGATAATAAAGCAGAGGAAAAGTGTGATATTATTATGATGAAGTGATGTTATGTGTTGGCAAGTGTTTGGTGAAGAAAAACCTGCCAAATTGTACCGGAAAACCTTGGCAAACCATTGGCTACAATAATAATTAACTCGGTAGTAGTAGCTCTGCTTATGATTCAAAAGTTAGTTTTTCCTGAAGTATTCTGAGAAATAAACATTATTTGACAAAAATCACGAACAAATACTGAATTTTTTTTCCGCTTCTTTATTTCTCCTCCCTCACCTGATCCAGTGTCTGTATTCTCTCTTCTGTTCACCTTCTTGTATGTTCAGAGTTACTCTGACACCTTATCACCACCACCACCACTACCTTTTATTTTGTTTCCAGTTATTCCTACCCACCCTTATTATATAATGTGGTTAGCCTAGCCATGTAGCTCTTCTAAAGCAAGTACAGCAAGACACCTGTGGATATTCCTCTATCATACTTTAGCCTTTCAATACCTGGCATAAAGCCACCACACCCCTCCTCCACTCTCTCTCAAATGCACTCCCACTCACTCAAGAGAACTTTCTTTCTGTTCTTGCCTTGCAAGTTACTTGGCAATCTCGCTAGCACCGGTGTCATGAAAATGCACATAGTGCACACTGCAAAGAGGTTGGCAGCTTGCGACGGTGCCACGTAAAAAGCACTGAGTACTCTCTGTAAAGTGGTTGGTGTTGGGAATGGTGTCCAGTTGTAGAAACCATACCAAGAGACAATGGAACCTGGGGCTGCACTTGGCCTTGCCAGCTCCTGTCAACATGGAAAATGGATGGATGGAAGGATAATATCCATCATCCTCATCATCATCATCGTGTAGAAACTATACCAAAGTTTGACATTGGAGCTTGACACAGTCTTGTGGCTTGTCACATCCTGTCAAACCATCCAACACATGTCAGTATGGAAAACAAACATAAAGACAATGATGTTATTTTCGTCTCACCACCACCACCATCATCATCATCATCATCATCATTGTTTTAACCTTTCAGCATTTAAACCGGCTTTATCCATCCTAAATATTTTACCTGTTTTATGTTCAAACTGGCCAGATCTGGCTTCTCACACCAACCCTACTATATCATTCTAAAAATTAAGCTACCTCATTAAAATCTCAAAGCTCTAAGGTAATGCATGATTAATTCAAAATAATGTAATTAAATGAGCTTTTAATTGTGACAGAAAAATGTGAATGCTAAATCGTTAACTTCCTTTTTTTTCCATTGTTGTCCGAATCAGACAAAATTTGAGGCAGATTTTCTACAGCCAGCTCTTCCTGTCGACAATCCTCTCTTATTTCTGAGCAAGGTGGACGGACGTTCTCCAAACATAAAACAGTTTGTGATGGTTGGATGGGTTTGCACAGAAGAGTGCAAACAAATGACACTTCTTCCTGTAGCTTTCATCTTTTGCTTGTTTCAATCATTAGGCTATGGCTACATTGGGGGCACTGTTTTGACGAATTTTAGTCAAATAAATCAATCCTGATATTTATTTTTTTAAAGCCTGGTAGTTATTCTATTGGCCTCTTTTACTGAACGGTTATGGGGACAGATATATATATATATATATATATATATATATATATCAACATGATCGTCAAGCAGTGATAGGGGGCGGGCACGCACGCGCGCGCACGCACGCACACACACACACATACACACACACACATTTTCACTTAATTTTAAAATATCAAAATCTGTGACAGCAACAAAGATCCCCCCCCCCTCTCTCTCTGTTTATCTCTTTTAGACTTTTCTCGTAAACTTTCCACTCTTGATATTTACCACATTCTCTTTCACTCTTTTGCTGTATATCTGTGTATATTGCTGATGGTCTATGTGTGTGTGTGTGTGTGTGTGTATGTAAGGAATTTCATTAGGGGGCAGTCGAAAGCCCCTCACAAAGCATCAACAGCAGCAGTCTAGAAAAACTGCTTTGCATCCGTGCACGAGATGGAAAGACTAAAACTTATTTTATTGAGATATAACTTGTCCCAAATAATCCAGAAACCTGTCCTTTCAGGGAAGACTTGCTCTGAAATAGAATAAAAAAAAACAAATTTGACCATTTGAGCGTGATCATTACCAGCATCACCTTACTGGCAATTATGCTGGTGGCACATGAAAAAACATTCGAGCGAGATTGTTGCCAGTGCCACTGGACTGCTCCTGTGCAGGTGGCACGTAAAAGACACCATTTGAGCATGGCCGTTGCCAGTACTGCCTGACTGGCCTTCGAGCCGGTGGCACGTAAAAGCACCCACTACACTCTCGAAATGGTTGGCGTTAGGAAGGGCATCCAGCTGTAGAAACTCTGCTAGATCAGCTTGGAGCCTAGTGTAGCCATCTGGTTTCACCAGTCCTCAGTCAAATCGTCCAACCCATGCTAGCATCGAAGGCGGACGTTAAACGATGATGATGATGATGATGATGATGAAACAAAATTGAAATGAAAGCACTCTTGTGAAAATTGCCTGGCAATTATTAGATGTTTAGCTAGAACACACACACGCACACACAGTCCCACTTGTGTGTGTGTATATGTGTGTGTGTGTGTGTGTGTGTAAAGATGACCTTATTATAAAACCATAGAACTCACCTCATTTATAGTATACGATTGATTTTAGACTTTATAATACATTAGATTCCCAACCTAGAAATGGTACAGGAAAACGGTGGATCCATAGGTTAGCGCTGATTAAAATATATAACTTTGAGTATTCTAAATTAATTCTAGCGTGAAAGAAAGAGTAGGTAGGGAGAAGGAAGAGGAATAAATCGTTAAATGAAATACACACAACAGTGAGCAGCTTGTTAAAGTTAATGAATGTGTAAAATAATTAAGAAATGTGGTATTGTCAGTTTTAGGTGTGTCAATGACATCTTGGGTACGATGCAGTTTATTATCATTGTTATTATTGAGGCAGTGGAGCTGGTAGAATTGTTAACGGGCTTAGTGGCATTTCGTCCATTCTTTACATTCATCATCATCATCATCATCATCGTCATTGTGATCGTCACCATCATCATCATAGTTCAAATTCAGCCAAGATTGACTTAGCCTTCCATCTTTTCAGGCTTGATAAAGTAAGTATGAATTGAACATTGGGATTGATATAATTAACTTGCTCCCCACACTAAAATTGCCGGTCTTGTGCCAAAATTTGAAACCATTGTTACTATCGTTAAGGTGACCAGTTGGCAAGATCATTAACACATTGGGCGAATATTAAGAATGAATAGATATGTTATCATTTAGATTCTTGCTGCTCTGCATGCTTCTCCTGAATTTTTATCTGTTTGGTAGACATCAGCATACATCAACAAATCATGTGTTTGCCGACTTCTGTAAACAAGAGCCAACACTCTTGTTAGATTCCTCGGCCTGGAAGGGTAACTTTGACCAAAGAAACACAATAAGGTCAAGACACCACAGTGTCTCAAAGTTTTCTTACGTCAATGAATCCCATTACATCATTGATACATTGTCTAAAAGGAGATATTCTCTGATGATGAAAAACAACAGTGATTAGATGTTCACATTTGAATCTGCCAGAAATGAATTGAGAATGAAAGAAATATTTATACTTCTCATATATTCTGCAAGGAGTTCCACTGCATATTAACATAAACTGGAATGTTTACCCTCCTCCCCCTCTCCCACCCTCGCTTTCTCCCCCACATATCTCTCTCTTTCTTTCTCTCTCTCTCTCTCTCTCTCTTTCTCTCTCTCTCTCTCCCTCTCCCTCCCTCTCATTTAGGTATAAGTTGATTACACACTCACTGAGAGATGCTCTACTTCATTGATATTATCAGATCTTATAACAGGTCAGTAGAGTGCCAGGAACAGTAGAGTACCACAGACTGGTACTGTTATCTTTGTTAACTGAACAAACAAGATTCAACTGAAATAATCAGTCAGCGTGTCTGCTGCCAGGTACTAAAAACAACTGATTGAATCAAATACCAGAT
>NC_068981.1:2834683-2841096 GCF_001194135.2 Octopus bimaculoides | reverse complement strand
GGCGGGTCATCAGTTCTTAGCAAAGGTTTTTCAGTTTTGTTGTTGGTGGTGGTGATGATGATGATGATGATGATGTTGTTATTGGAGGTTATCCTATTGATAAATCTGAACAGGATATTGGTATTGATAATCTAAATATTCTGGTTAACTTCATAACAATATCGATACCTGTAATATCAGTGGTTCCTTGCCTTTTATAGTTCAGCAGCCCCCTTAATGGAATGACATTTTACTAACACTCTCTACACAAATATTAAAAAAATGTTGTGCAATGTTATTGTAATTCATTGAGCAGGTGCCTCTTCTCAGATATTTGCATGGATTCATCGAACCCTTGTGTTAAATTTTTATTGAAACTATACTAGAACTTGGCATGTCATCTGTCATGATAAGCCCTGTATCTGAATTCTGACAAAATTGTTTTGAAAAATCAGAAAAGCAATCAAAAATATTGTACCTGGTTCAAATATTTTATTTCTAATAAAAATCATGACCCCCCCCCCCCCCCTCTAATCACCCAGTGCCTCTGACATCTCTCTTGAGGGAGTGATACCAGCCAGGTAAAGAACCTTTGTTCTACACATCCTTAACCCTTTTGGCCCCACTGGTACATATTTGTACCAGTCAAAAATTTTACAACCTATGTGATGCAGTATAAGTACCATTCTGGTTTTTCTGGTCAGTATGTAGCGCCAGACATATGATCAGAGTGTATCACACTATAATGGCAGCTCAAAAGGCGTGCATGCTTATAAACTCTGTACCATTACCGACTTGAGATAAAGTTCCAGGTTGGAAGGGTTAAACTGGAATACTCTATGGTCATTGAGAAGAACTCTGCATTGTAGTAAAATTATAGTGTTTATACAACCATAAAACTACAGAGCTGTGTACATGTTTGTTGTTAAATTTAGATTTAGGTTTAAAATATCTGTAAACTAGGTGTAAATAAATAAACCAAATATTGAAACTAATAAACTAATGTTGGTGGAGCCACTCCACAACTTTCTGATATCACATTTCTTTAGTTTTTTTTAATAAAAATATTATAAACCTTCATCTCTCAGTAACTGAGCCGTTACATACACCTCACTACCTCCCTCGTCTCTCCTCCATCTCTCTCTAATCTATGTGATAAGCCACATTCTTTTTGCTTCTTTTTATTCATACCCCCACCCCGTCTACCTAACTACTAAGGCCCCCCCCCCTCTTATTCTTAGAAATCTTGTATACAGAGTAACCTCTGAAATTTTTGCTCTTCAATCTAACTGGGTTTCATTTAGTGTAAAATATTGTACAAGCTCTCATACTTTGCGTATGTTTTGTTGGCTGGAATCCTGAGGGAAAATACCTGGTGGAGCCTTGTGGAGCTTTAGGTGTTTTCGCTCAATAAGCACTCACAGCGCCTAGTTTGGGAATCAAAACCATGATCCTACAACCGCGAGACCGCTGCCCTAACCACTGGGCCATTGTGCCTCCACTTGTGATCCCAATACACCTCTTGTGAATCTATAGGTTATATTGGATACATTATTTGAAATTTCTATTGTCTTGCTTTCCTGCATATTGATCTTGGCCGCTTCCCACAGGGCAGTAGGGTCTTGTTTTCTTTCCTGATGACTAAAACTTGTCTTTAACCAGGTTTACTTAGAAGCTTCTTGGTTCCAAGTTTTGCTTCCACACCTTGTCCCTTTAACCCTTTCGTTATCATATTTCTGTTGAGATGCTCTGTGCTTCTTTCAATTAATTTTAAATATAACAGGCGTAGGAGTGGCTGTGTGGTAAGTAGCTTGCTTATGAACAGCATGGTTCCGGGTTCAGTCCCACTGCATGGCACCTTGGGCAAGTGTCTTCTACTATAGCCTCGGGCCGACCAAAGCCTTGTGAGTGGATTTGGTAGATGGAAACTGAAAGAAGCCCGTCGTATATATGTATATACGCACACACACACACACACACACACACACACACACACACATATATATGTAGGTATGTGTGTGTGTGTGTATATGTTTGTGTGTCTGTGTTTGTCCCCCCAACATCGCTTGACAACCGATGCTGGTGTGTTTACGGCCCCATAACTTAGCTGTTCGGCAAAAGAGACTGATAGAATAAGTACTAGGCTTACAAAGAATAAGTCCTGGGGTCGATTTGCTCGAGTAAAGGTGGTGCTCCAGTATGGCCGCAGTCACATGGCTGAAACAAGTAAAAGAGTAAAAGAGAATAATAAAGAATTTACTAAAATAACTCAGTTCTCATTCAGCCAGTGTTAGGAACATAGATTGTGACTAAGGTTTGGTGGAAGATTTTAATTCAGAACTTATGAAAACAAGATATTTGTACTCAGAACCAGAGACAGTTTCAGCTGGGTTGGTAACGAAAGGGTTAATGATTGAACAGAAAAATAACTAAAAACAGCTTTGTTTATTCAAATGCTTATATTGTATCTAGTTGTGGTCAGAGCATTGTGAAAAATGGCAGTAATGCAGAAAAGTCTTTTTCTTTCAACTTTGGCAGTCATTTATGCTAAATATAGTGTCGTGCATGTGTGGTTATTAATTAATTACATAATAATAATGAAAATAAAAAAAGCCAGATACACTCCAAAAAAGATGTAAAGAAAGATGATAGTGACAAATGAAATGCAATTAGTAACAGACATAAACATACAAACATCATACACACCAAATGTTCTTCCTTGAGTTTTTTTCGCAGTTGTTCTCTTATGAATTTTACAGGTAAGTTGAGTTACTCCCTTCAGAAATAACCCCGAAAATGAATCACAAGAAATCAGTAACACATTTTGTCAATTTTAATTGGAAATGTCACAGAATATAAATGGAATGATAGAGAAAAGGATTAAAGTTTTCTCGTTTCAATTAGGAAGTTCATTACTTCCTTTGAAGCAAACATAATCAAGAGTGGTTTTGGGTTATACAGGGACATTAAGAGTTAAATCTTAGACACCTTCATCTATTAGGAGTAGATTACTGGTATGTAAGAGTTCCTAAGGATAGCCCTTCTAAGCTGGAGAACAAATAGGGATATCAGGATGGAACTGTGAGGGATGGAACCTGCAAACAATATTCCTTGCAGAACCTGTTCCTAACTCTCACCTTTCTGACAGCATTTCTGTACATAGTTTGCATGGTTCTTGAGTCATTCATGAATTCAGAATTTTTTTAGTGACCTCTGGAACATGGTGATCACTAACAACATGGTACCTTGTCAAAGGCCATCTTGGTCAATGAATTTCCAGTTATAGGGGTTTGGTTTTAGTTTGACATTTTGACTTGCACCAGTTTAACCAGGACATTAATGATATCAAATCTCACTATCCTCAGAGGGCCTGTGAAGGCCACAAGTACTTCTCCTTCTTCTTGTAATATGTATATTATCATCATCATCATTTACTGTCCACTTTTCCATGCTTGCATGGGTCAGATGGAATTTGTTGAGGCAGATTTTCCCTATGTAAGTTAGAGACAAACTTAGAGAAGTGAGAAAAATGGACACTTTCAGAGGGCTGAGAGAAAGAATCGGCATCTATGGAACATGATTATCGTTCACAGAAGCTGTTGGTCGTTATTAGAGTATAATAACGGTAATGATAGTAAGTCATGGTACTGGCGTTCTTGGTAACTATAATGGTGTTTATGATAATTCTTTGACTGCCAGCAGCTGTTACTGACTGTCTTCCAACTATATTTATACTATTTCAAGTACCACGTACATTCGGTATTTCCTATTTGATGGTTGGTTTCACTGTAAAAGATGGTCCTGTTTTGTCTGTGAGTCAAATAAGATTTTTATATCTTTCTAATTAATTTACTTGGGTTGTTCTTTTATTATTTTAACATGCTAAATATCAATACCATGAAAAGCTATACTTTATCAACAGCAGATGGATTTGGCAACTCAATACTTGAACTTAATGCTGTCTTTTTTTCTTTTTTTTTTGTCTGTCTGTTTGTCTCGATCATTTTCACATATCTTTATGTAATATACTTGCAGACACCTAAAAGGGAATGTAAGCAATTTCCTTTAAAGATATAGAAATAAAACACTAATTTTTACCTTTCATTTTGTGTGTGCACGTGTGTGTGCATGCATCTTTTTACATGAATGTTAGAAATTATTTGTAAGTACATATTGCTATCATCATCACCATCACCACCACCATCACTATGATACTCATCATCATTAACCACCGAGTAAAAGCCACACTAAAAACTAGACAGGAATTCAAACATGGAATCCCATAAAAAATGTTACTCTTTGCTGCACATTTTTCCAAGATTGTGAAATACCTAAGGATAGAGATGGGTGAGTGGGTGGCAATATTCTCTCTATTTTCTTCTCTCTCTCTCTCTCTCTCTCTCTATTTTTTTTCTCTCTCTCTCTCTCTCTCTATTTTTTCTCTCTCTCTCTTACATCACTCGGTAAATTTTTCTCAATGAATGATTCCTACTTTCAGCAAAGGTGTGAACTAACTTTTGCTACCTAAAGACTAACGCAATTCTATTTTTGTTTTTCCCCATTCCACACCTCATTAACGAAATACTTAAGATAACATATAAGAAAAAGAAACAAACGAAGCAGGTGTTTGAACAATTCTTCTTTTCAAGAAACTATATGTTGTTGCTATGGAGAACGGCAGATTTTATAACATCTTTGCCTTAATCCAAAACTCATTCATAAGAACTTTTTACTTCTTTTTTTTTTTCTTTTTTTTTAATTTTTATTTACTTGCTGATTCTGGAAGAAACAGCAATGCTCAGGGCCCTCACAGGCCTTTTTAGAACAGTGGGATCCATGCTATTAATGTCCCTCGTGAATCTTTGAAAGTTCAACACCTTCTTGAAAGGCATAGAGAAGGGGGAAGTTCCAGAGGGGCAACATTCTGGGATGGAAGGACTGGGTATCGAGATCAGTGCAGGACTTTTGTGAGGTTGGATGCAAAGACATAAGGGTGTTGAGCAAAGGAGAGACAAGTAGATCCGGATTGCTTGAGTTGGGTGGTATGAGTCTAACTTTATTCATTGCATCACATGCTGACAATATTGTCATCAAAGTTACATGGAATAATCCAGGATAATGCTGCATGAATTTGTATATTCATAATCCAGATATTTAGTTACTTACCAAACAAATCCATTGTTAGAGTCTGTCAAAATAATAAGTGAACATCTCATGTTGCTGACTCTTCTGTTGAAATATTCTACCTTCGCCTCAGTTGATATTGAAAATAATGTCTCCTGGGGCTAAATTACAGCAATATTCGTCCTAAACCAGGACTGCCATGTTATGTTGGCAAACAATCTTTACTCCAAAGTACTGTTGCTGAATATCTCTCATTGACAGATTTAAAAATAGTAATTTTCTAATTTAAAGATCAATGACTAATTGTCACTTTGAAAACTATGTATTTCGAACAAGGGAATTTGGCAGCGCCATCTCTAGCCGAACGATTATTCTGTGCTGATGAAGGGAAATAACCTAGAAATTGCGATACACAGATATTGTTTTGAGCTGAGTGGGGGTGCTAAATGCCCTTGTTCGAAAATATAAGGACACAGATCATGTCGTATAGCCAGCTGGAAACGATGTTTCCTGGGGCTAAATTACAGCAACATTCGTCCTAAACCAGGATTGCCATCTTATTTTGTCAAACAATCTTTACTCCAAAGTACTGTTGCTGAATATCTCTCGTTGTGAGATTTAAAATTAGTAATTTTCCAAAATAATGAAGTATTATTATTATTTAGTTGATATTTGGAACATGAATTAATAGGAAATTTTGTTGGAAGATTTTCATTTATATCGTTTTAACCCTTTCATTAGCATATATGGGTCCAGTGTTGGACAAAATGATTATTGGGTATTAACACACTTTCTCAATGAGTTCTATAAACTGTATGAGGAAACCAAATTTTGACTGTATCGTAATCTATTATAATAATAATTATCATTATTATTATTTCAAATGTTTTTCCACAAGGGTGGCTTGGTGGAGGTGGGGATGAGTCGATTACATCGACCCCAGTGTTCAACTGGTACTTATTTTATTGACCCTGAAAGGTAAAGTTGACCTCAGCAGAATTTGAATACAGAACGTAGCGATGGGCGAAATACTGCGAAGCATTTTGTCCAGCACATTAACGATTCTGCCAGCTCGCCACCTTAATAATAATAATAATAATAATAATAATAATAATATCAAAAAATACTTGATGAAGGCTGGAGGGTATATCAGCCGAAGCGTTGTGTTAACAACAAACAAGATCATCATCATCATCATCATCGTCGTTTAACGTCTGCTTTCCATGCTAGCATGGGTTGGACGATTTGACTGAGGACTGGTGAAACCGGATGGCAGCACCAGGCTCCAATCTGATTTGGCAGAGTTTCTA